>NC_051177.1:220540902-220838402 GCF_013339695.2 Rhipicephalus sanguineus | reverse complement strand
GGTACATGTTAAAGAATACCTGATGGTCAAAATTTGCGGAGCCCTTCGCTACGGCGTTTCCCATGTCATAGCGTGGTTTGCGGACATAAAACCCCAACAGATATTATTATTATCACTTGTTTGTCAATGTGTGTGTTCGCGGTTACTGTGCTGGTTGAGACTCTGTATCACCTGTGGCACATACCCGCACAACGTTAACTCTGGTTTACGGGTATGTGCCGCACGTGACTGAGAGAAAGAGTTTCGTGACGTACGCGACATGTATTTTGCGTTATTCATGTCATGAGCAGTGAATCGTGTTCGTCGTACACTGGTCCCCTGCTATGCCAATTTTGGTGTATTAAAAGTTATGGAGGCGACCAGGAGAGCGCCCAGACGTAGGCGGCTAGATAGATAGATAGATAGATACGTAGATAGAAACGCCCAAAGTGCCTGAGGTTCGCTAAGAAATGCTTCGCATTTAATAAATGAAGAATATCCAGGATCGGGTGAGATTTGAACCCGGACCCTCTACGTGGCAGTCAAATGTTCTACCATAGAGTGACGCTGGTGCTTGATACATCTTTGCAAAAATACCCTACACAGGCATCATGTCGGGCAAAGAATCGCGTTAACGTGCGTATTATAGCATGGCAGAAGAGTAACAAAACAACAGGGCGTCACACAATGCTGAGTGCGCAACGAGAGTGTGGGTCAAAGCCTTCCTCCAACTATGAAGTGCTCAGACATAATTATTCCTCGTCATCAGCCACATGAAGCATCAACAAAGTGCGCATAATGCCTCACAGATGTGTAGCAGCTATCTCGCTTATCCGCAGAAAGACGAAGAGGGAATAGCGAGTGCTTCCCTACTTCACAAAAATTATGATTTATGGTGTAGTGGATACCTTGCATGTGTACTTGTATTAGATTCCCCAAGAGTGTTTAGAACGGGAACTACAAAGGACGCACTTCGAGCTTTCGCTGGGGCTGTGCTGCGCGCTCCGCGCAGGCGCAATGTAAAACGCTTCGAGGATCTCCCTCTCTAATCTATCACCGGATCGTGCCAAGAATTTTGTCTCATTAAGAATTGGTTGGCAGTTGCAGCGTTTACAGTGCTCCTACATATGCCCTCCCGCGTTGTTATTTACAGTCCAGTTGAGCTCACGTGCATTGTACATTGGAGCTAAAAATTCCTGAAAGGCAAATGCATTTCGTGAAGAACTATGTAAACGCATATCAAGAAATCATTGCCATATTCGGAATTCGTTGAAACTGGAGGGCAACCTCGAAGACACCGGCTACACCGGAAACACCATATAGACACCGGAAATTACAACATCTACCGCGAAAGATAATTAGCAAAACTTCAATATATAATATTGTTTTATTTCTCGCGCAAATAATGCGCACTTCCAGAGGTAACCTGCCACAAGAAGTGAAACTGCGCCACACTCCACTGCTTGTTTCTTAAAAATGTTGTTTACAATTGAAAAAATTACGCTGTATATTAAGTTTCGATTGCCATGGAAACATCGGCCAGATTTTGCGTTCTGATATGTACCGTACGATTCTCTTGATCACAAATAAATTTCAGTGTTTCCTCTTTATACCTAGAACACGGATTAGCACCCTATTTATTGTTCTCCGCCATTTTCATAATGTGAGTGCTGTCGATAGCGCCTAACAAACTAACCAATAGTGATTTGACTGAAAAAAATTGTCCTGGAAGATTGGTGTGGACCAGCTTATGTGCGAGAAAACGTAGGTACATCGCTGCATCATTAAGCGCTCGTGTAATCTTGTTGGCATGTATCTAAAGATGTTGGCGGCTTTCATCTAAACTCCTCCTTTTAGGACAGATCACAAAATAAGCGCTGCGCATTAGCCAGGTCCCGATCTCTTGACGGCCTCGGGAAAATCTACATACAGAGCTAGCCAAGTAAATATGGAACCCCCTTTCAGTGATTATGTAGCGAATAAGCATCTGGAGGAATCTTCCTCGTTCCCAAGCATATTGAGACGTCGAAGAAACATACATGACAGCCTTTCAAGAAAGAAAATGCAGAAAATAAACCATTCATTCAATACTAATAACTTTCACTCGATAATTTTCGCATTAACAAACCTACATCGGTAGTCAAATGCTGCTCTGCCAATTGCCGCCTCAACAAAACAATAACTTATATTTTTGGTGGCACGTCTATTATCGCTGTATTCAAGAATATTGCATCAGTGTCGAGAAAACTTGAAGGACGCTTGAGCTTCGCCTTCAAGAGTCGAACGCGATAGCGTAATCGGGCCCGCGCGCATCGCCTTCTCAAATGCTAGCCTGGCTTCGGTTCTCGGTGCATGCCTCAACCGTGCCGCATGGAAACGAACGTGTGTGCGCGTAACATTCGCTGTTTCAAACTATCCGAGAATGCCCACTGCAAGTACAGTTGCGAAGTGCCCACTACGCCATAATTCTTCCTTTTGCGAATCATCAAAGGGCCCTCTATGCGCCCGTAAGGCAACACACGAACCTACGCAGCTGCTCACTTTGTTGATGCGTTTGCTGCCAATGATGATTAAATATGTCTGACCGCTTTGTGATGGGTGGGCCTTCAAAACAACCACTCGCTGCGCAATTTAGATGCTTTGACGCCTGGCGCGAGTATACGCTTCTGCCACGCAATATTACATGCGTTAAAGAGACCCTTCCCACTACATGACATTCACATAGTGTTTTATTGCGATAGCAATTATATGGACACTCTAGGCTGGTTTTCGCCGTCGCCGTCATGTCCCGGATATCTATGTATATGTATGTATCTTTAAATAAAAGTCACAAAGAAAAATAAATCACAAGAAAAAATTTTCCGAAGTGCGCCACCGGGATTCGAACAATTGTGGTTGCAGTGCTGGCTATATTATTTTATAACAAGGCAATAAACATTACTTATGTACTCCTATGATACCGATGTCTTGTAGGCTTGACGTCGATTTTGCTTCCAGTGTTAGCTCCGCGTTTATAACAGTCGAACAAACATTACATATGTGCTCCTATAAATAAGAGAGCTATATTCGAGCGTTGCTCGACCCCGGAGCAATACACGAACAAATTCTACGAATGATATTCATAGCATCGCACGTGCAATGCGCATCGTAGCAAACGCTTGATTTTGAATAAAACTGACGTCTGTGCTCTAACATTAGTGCTGACGTTAGGTCACACCATAAGTTACCCTTCGCGTCAGTGCAGTCGGTGTGCCTGGTAAGCGCACAATCTGCACACAACTACTTCATTAACAAAAACACGTCGATCGTCCTCGTAACTCACGCTTGACTCAAAGCCAAGAAAATGCAGTATAGACACTTACTCGCTGCCTGCTTCGCGTGACACCGATTACCACAGTGCGCGGGATCTGCCGAATTTGAATTTCTACCTTGTATCTAGCGCTCATACTTAATCTTTAATTCGCAATTTCAATTCTTTATCTACTCCTCTCTTAAAGGGAAACTAAAGAAAAACGTTTAATCGGTTTATATCGATAAGTTTTACTCTGCAAACTCTAATGTCGTTTATTTTATCATCATAACTTTAATAATAGACGAGAAAATCAAGGCCGAAGTGTCAGTATTAAATTTCGCGCCGAATTCTCCGCGCATGACGTCACGGATTTCAAAGTGGATTTTTCACATTTTGGCGACATTGCAACAAGGCGGTGAGATTGGCTAGTTGATGAACATTCATGTTAAAGCACAAAGCTTATAAGCGCACATAAAACGAGGACCGAGGATTTAAGATCTTGACAGGACAGCGCTTAACTCACAACTGAAATTTTTATTGAACAGATTAAAATTTAAAAGTTCTCTTTGCTTTTAAATGTTATTCTGTTCAATAAAACTTTCAGTTGTGAGTTAAGCGCTGTCCTGTAAAGTTCTTAAATCTTCGGTCCTCGTTTTATGTGCGCTTATAAGCTTTGTGCTTTAACATGATTGGCGACATTGGCCCGAAGATATTTACTGAAACTTGCTATGTTAAAACTCTGGCCCCCTCAGAGGACAATGTGCTGCATTTTCACCGATTAGGAACTATACTCCATCTGACCACTACAGTTCAGCACTACCAAAGCTACGGGGTGTAAGCAAGTCACATGCTTGCGCAGCGAAAAATAGTTCCTGGTATAATTACGTTAAACAAGTCACAGTTTCGCCGCAAGGGCGAAGCAATGAATGCGATAGCAAGAAACTAATGCTATACGAAGTGAGGCTCGCCAATGGATACTCTCAGTTTGAACAGCGCTCCTGTTGCAAACGCGGCCGAAGCAGCGAAGGAAACTAGCGTGCTTCAAGTGTCGAGCTGTGACACTTTATAGTTCGCGCTCATCGTCTGTTTGTTCGTTTAGCGGCGTCCCTTGAGCTCGAGTGACTTTCGTACGCTCCGTAACATGAGCGCGGACACCACGGTGAAAGCTTGAAACAACCCCTCTTTCCCTCACCACCAGAAAACCGCGTGAGCAGACAGCGGAAGGGCAATGTTCTCCCTGCGCAATAAGAAGCGAGCGAGCTCCCCGACGACTTTTAAATGCGCCCGTCGTGCTCCTAGCGCCATCTCGCTGCTAATGAAGAAACGCTTATAAGCGCCGGCCGTCTCTGAATCCGTCCAGCGGTAAAGGGTGTGTATATAACGCTCGCCGTTAGCTATGTGGAGGATCTGCGTTTCGTGGCGTAGCGGTTAGCGCCACTCGCTGCGGAGCAAGAGGTCCCTGGTTCGATTCCGCGCTTCGGAAGCATTTTTTTCTGAAATATTTTTCTTTGGGGCTTTCATATGTATATACATACTTATACATATACGGTGCATGACGGCGACGGCAAGAGAGAGAGAGAGAGAGAATTTATTTACAGAAAGGCAGAGAGGTCGGCCTGAGCTATATTTTGCTCTGGCCTGCTACTCTACACTGGGGAGGGGGGACAGGGGAGCGAAAGAGTGATGAATGACGATGGTAAGATAGGGAGATGAGAATATAGTTCGTGACGCTGGGGCAAATCTAAAGACGTGCATCCAGTCCAGTGGCTTGTAAGAAGGCTACGACTGCTTCTATGACCACACTTGTGCTGCTGACGTCAGGCCAAGGACCTAACACAACCTCATCGGTTAAAGGCCTACTATGATACTGCCCAATCGATGAGATCAGTTTTTGTCGTTCTCGTGCGTACGCCGGACAGGCGCAAAATATATGTTGAAGTGTCTCTGGTATCCGACAATGACCACAATCGGGACCTGTGTCACTGCAGCCGATCAAGTGGGCATAGCGTCTTGTGAATGCCACACCAAGACGAATGCGGTGAATGATGCATGTCATATTTCGCTTCAGCTGGTGAGGCATACGAAACTTCATTTCTGGGTCCCATTTATGAAGCCGCTTGTGCCGGCGTTCTGGTTTGTTCCAGTGCTCCGAAGTGTAGGTGCGCATTACTTGCCGAAGTAAGGCGTTAGTGTCTGCTCGCGAAAACGCAATGCACACTTCCGGGGCATTATGTAGAGCTGTTTTAGCTTCGGCGTCAGCCTTTTCATTCCCCATCACGCCACAGTGAGCAGGTATCCACTGGAATGCTACATGATGTCCATTTTTCATAGCATTGCCAAGAAGCTCAGCAATTTCTATCGATAAGGTATAATACGGGCCTTGTATCATGATGCAATCGATGGTTTGGAGAGCAGCTTTGGCATCACAGAATATCGTCCATCTTCGAGCGGGCTCTGCGGAAATGAATCGTATTGCTTCCCGAATAGCAACAAGTTCCGCAGCAGTTGAAGTGGTCTTGTGATCCAACTTGAAACTTCTAGCGACGGTCATTTGCGGAATGACAAAGGCTGCGGCGGAAGCACGTGAGGTGGTAGATCCATCAGTGTATACGTGTGCCGCACCGCCATACATTGTATAAATGTGCAGGAGGGTAAGTTGCTTTAGGCCGATAGATGGTACCAGGGACTTCTTCGTAATCCCAGGTATCTGAAGCCTAACAAGCGGTCTAGGCAGAACCCACGGAGGTGTCACAGGAATAGATGTTGGAGATAATCTTGATGGCATAATGTTCTCGTGCCGCGATAGAGCTCTAGAATAACAGCAGTCTGGGTGGGTAACAGGGAGTGCTGATAGGGGATGTTGCCTGTGTCGGGTCAGCAAGCGAAGATGGACTCGAAGGGGCTCGCAGAGCCTATAGACATCCATGGGACAAGCCCGAGCTTCGGCGATAGTACCATTGGTTGATGTGCACCGTGGCAGGCCCAAGCATGTGCGCAAACCTTGAGCTTGGATGCTTTCTAGCGTGCGCACACAACTAGGTTTCATGTTGGAGAGCACGGGCATGCTGTATCGTAAGTATCCTACGAATAAAGATTGGTACAGTTGTAGGAGAGCAGCCTCCGGCGGACCCCATCTTGCTCCTGCCAAGAACCGAACCACGTGGACAAAACTTTTCAGCTTTGTCTTCATAGCAGCGACGTGTTTAGACCACGATAGATTCCGGTCGATGATGACACCAAGGAATTTGTGTTGTGCTACCGTAGGAATCTCGGTCCCATTCACGATTATTGGGTACCTCGTCATTTGTTTGCGCGTAAATGCTAGCAGTGCGCATTTTTCAGTTGAGAGTGTGAGACCTTGACGTCGTAGGTACCTTGCTGTGATGGTCACTGCACGTTGCAGTCGGGCACGCAATTGAGGACGTGTAGCTCCAGACGCCCATATGCAGATGTCGTCAGCATATGTGCTAACCTTCACCGTGTCAGGAAGTTCAGCACCAAGTCCAATCAACGTGATGTTGAAGAGGGTCGGACTGAGAACACCCCCTTGGGGAACTCCGCGGATAATATTATAACGATCGGTATCTCCGTCGCTCGTCGACATATACACGGTACGGCCACTAAGGTAACTCACGACCCATGCATACATTCGGCCGCCGATGTCTAAATCCTCTAGCGCATCAAGGATGGCATAATGCAAGACATTGTCGTAGGCGCCCTTTATATCAAGAAAAACTGCGGCCACTAATCTGCGTCGGCATCTTTCCTGATCAACGTCGGAGACCAAGTTGATGACACCGTCAATGGCTGATCGGCCTCTCCTAAAGCCATTCATGAATTCAGGAAAGCAATTATTGCTTTCTAAGAGCCACTCTAACCTCGACAAGACCATCCTTTCCATCACTTTGCCAACGCAACTGGCTAAGGCGATCGGCCGGTAGGATGAGAGTTCGTTAGGGCACTTCCCCGGTTTAAGCAGCGCAACTATGCGACTGCACTTCCACTTCTCTGGAACATTTCCCGACTCCCAGGAGGTGTTGTAGTAGGACAACAGGATCTGTCGTGCTTCTGTATCAAGATGGCGGAGCGCAGCGTACGTGATTCCGTCCGGCCCTGGAGCCGATGAGCGTCGGGAAAGTGAGATTGCTGCTTCCAGTTCTTGCATTGTAAAAGGTACATCAAGGCGCTCATCAAAACACGGGGGGGGGGGCGTGATGGTAAGAGTTTGAATCATGGTATCAGAAGTGTCCACGACAAGGCAACAGTAGTCCTTGGCTACCTCCAATTCGCTCCGACCCTGATGCAGAGCAACGGCACGGAATGGCTGAGTTTGTTGTGGAAATGACTGCAGACTTCGTACTATCCGCCATATCTTAGATAGAGGCTGTCTTGGGTCCAGAGATCCGCAGAATGTCCTCCATCGCTGCCTGTCAAGCTTGTCGAGGTGTCGAAGAACGTGTCGTTGAGCTTGACGACAGGCTGAGAGGTCTGACGGCGATCTTGTTCTTCTGTATCGCCGTTCTGCGCGGCGGCGGATAGCACGAAGGGCCTCGTATTGTACATCGATAGCTGATCGCTGCATCGGGATGTTAACTTGTCTTGTTGTGTCACGCAAGGAAGAAGCAATGATCTCTTCAACTTCGGATGGCATAGTTGTGCGCTGACAGCCGGTTTTCACCGATGTCCTGAATAAACTCCAGTCTGTTTGATGACTGCACCGTAAGTCGAAGCGGCGGAACCACTTAAACTGAACGTAGGTTGGAAGGTGGTCACTACCATGAGTCTCTATATCCGTGGACCAAGATGCAGAAGACAGGAGACTCCTGGACACAAACGTAAGGTCGAGACAGCTGCTGTAAGAAGTTCCTCGAATGAATGTAGGTGATCCGTCGTTGAGCACCCTTAGTCCGAAATTACACACGAAATCCGACAAATCTCTCAGCCGAGACTATCCATATAATTGCTATCGCAATAAAATGGCAGAGTTGAGATATTTACGCTTATTTGGCACGTGTTGCGTCACATCAATAAGTGATATGCTTATTCCTCATCGCTTGCACGTCGTATTTCTTTAGTTGTTGTATCAGTAACCACCGGCAACTGTGGTTACAAATCAACATGGCAGCGCTCATGGATACGCGACCGCCCGCTTCGATCCGAACTTGCGCTTGCTACTCGCCCACAGCGCTGACAGTAACAAATAAATGGTAAAATGAGCCACCGCTTTGTGTCACGATGAAGACAAAGCATAAGGTGCGTTTTCTCGTTATTCACGAGATCAGCTGTTTTGTTATCCGCGCCTGCTAAGCCTAACGCGCCGATAATATGATAACGGTTCATGAAAATAGCGCCGTATAGTCACAAATACATTGCTGTTGAAGCGTCAGGACATAAATCTGGAGCAAATAGAAGCGCCAGTTTGAAACTTATGGGCCACACAGCGCACGACAACGACGTGATAAATTCGAGGCGGAGGGTACCAGCGCCCTCAGGTGCAGCCATGTTCTCTTTTTTTCGGCGCTGCCGTCTGCTCGCCTGGAGGCCGTTTCACGTGACACAATACACAGCGATTTTCAGGCTACAAATTCGCTCGCAGCGAAAGAAAACGACCGATCGCTCTTGCGGCAACGGTCGGCCGCGAACGAACAACGTGTTGGAAATTTTTCGCTCTTGCGCTGCCGCCCTGAACGGCTGCGGGGCTCCTCAGGACTATCTTAATAAGGTTCATTGTCTGTCTGTCTGTCTGTCTGTCTGTCTGTCTGTCTGTCTGTCTGTCTGTCTGTCTGTCTGTCTGTCTGTCTGTCTGTCTGTCTGTCTGTCTGTTCGCAGCCGCGGAGCGATTCGTTGGCGGGGACCCGTCGAAATTGCGCAGACGAGTTTGTTTTGGATATGGTCGTTGTTGCGCATTCTGATATGGATTTATATTAGAAAGTGTTTTGAAATGACAAAACACGCGTGTTCTTCGCTACCGTTGATAAAAAGTTAACAGTGTCATGACGCACTAAGTCTTACATTACATTTGAAAAAGTCTCCATTGTATGCCACAAAGAACGAACGGTAGCACGCAACCTTACTCGCCGAGGCATTCGCCGAGTGAATATCGCAGGTCATTCACAGCCCATGTGAAACGAAACCGTCATTAGCGGCCGTTGTGAAAGGAGAGAACAGAGCGAATGGAACGATTTTCTTTGGCTGCAATCGCAGCATGTGAAACAGCCTTTACTCGCCCAACGCGTGCGCGCAGACGCCAGGGGGACGCTCAGCAGACGACGCGGCACGGATGAAAACATCGTGAGGGATTTTCCCCCTTCGTATTGGCTAAGCGGCCCGTTCCCTCTACAGTGCTGAAAGGAGCTTCTGAGATGGAGTATAAGTAGGCCGTATGCGATGGTGTAATAATCTGTGACGTCACGGTGACTTGTGCAGAAACTTCAAGATGGCGTCGTCACCCGCACTTTTTGCGCGTTTTCTCGCTTACCAAGCGTCTTCTCGCAGCAGGCATGGTATCTTTGGAATCATGAAAGAGTAATTTACTAATGCGAGAAAAATCGTTTACCCCTTTATTATTCCTTCAGGATTTGTAGAAGTTTATCAAGACACCCTATTCCAGACCAATGCCCCTCAATGGGTGCGAGCCACAATGACTAGGCGAACAATAACAATAAATATAGTACCTCAGCAGTTTACCATATTTAGTGACACAACTCAAGTACATAGCAAAGCGCGGGATGGACTTTCTACGTCTGTGGACACGTGCGAGTGCTCTCGATCACTTGTGCAAGGAGACTATATTACCTGAACTACCTTTTATTGTCATGAAGTAACCTTAATCGTCACAGTGTAGTCGAAGTGCTGGCTAACCCAGCTTAACACGCACGACTCAACTTACGCGAAGACGTCATACGTCCGGCAACGCCTGGCGCAAAGCCAATCGATGCGGCATCGGTCGCTGCTCGCTGACTTCTTTGCTTCACACCCATTCGCACAGTGAGTGGTATCTACGAGAATTTCTTGTGGCCGCAGATTTATATTCGATTAAGTGAGGGTACACAGGCAATGACAGTATGCAAAATTTAGCAGCAGTACTATTCCCAGGATTTTATTTTCCAGATCGAAATGCCCCGCATCCTTGAGCCATTCTACAACGTCATTTTTTTTTTATCGCGAACCCTCTTCAGAAAGTTTCGCTGACGCGGCCTAGCAGCCTGTTTCACTTGTGAGAGCGACGAAGTGCGCACTTTCGAAAGCGACCCGCTCCAGCCCTAGAGGCTGGGGCGACATCTGTTTTAATCCTGTTTCCCGAAATAAACAAAACATGTCGTGAAGAGAAAGCAATTTCTCGCATGCGGCTCGCGTCCGCAATGAATCTTCGACCGGGCATTCCACGTGGACGAAGCGACGCCCACTGTAGCGAGATGCGCGTGCAGCGAGCTGGCTTTGTTGTCATATCGCGTCCTACCAGACGCCTGCGACGTGGAAGGAATTGCCAGTCGCTGCCGTCATCGCAGTTCTCAGTGTGCCCTCTTGCGAAAGTCTCGGCCATAGCCGTGCCGATGTGAGCCAACTACAGTTTCAAAGAACATCTGGGAGCGAAAAACAAAGTACCATCGCTTACCTAATTATTTGGAAGCGTGGATGTTGAAATGCAGACAGGCTAGGTCGCGATGCGTTGTATATTTTGGGGCATTTCCGGTTAAAGATGAGTAGCTTTAACATACGCGCACAACGCACGTATAGACGAGCTTTTCTGTCCTCTTGTATAAACGTGTGAAGCTGCAGAAAGCGGCTGAAAATTACGTGTGCGCATTGCAGCAGCAGTTTTGGTGCTTCCTTCAGGCAAGTAGGCTGCCTACATAGGCTACACGGATGTGTCTATATTCGTGGAACGACGACGGCAGTCGCCTAAAATGAGAGAGACTCTCATCATACGTTCCGTGATTGTTTCCTTCTAATTGGTGTACGTTTCAAGAAAATGTAGCACGTTTAACATCCGAAGACACGAACACCACATGCGAATATAACTTCAAGTCACTTATAATTACCCTATGGGACATTACGATCATGAAACGCTGACTTCAGGATTGCATATTACAGCTAGACGCTAAAGGCAGGACATTCACGTATGCGGACAAAAGGGCCTCATATTTCTTGTCACTGGACGAAACGAGGATTTGCAGTCGTGAAATTACGTCGTACGCTCTGCTGTTTACGTTGCGTCCCAGATGTCGCTTGCCGAAATTCGGTATTCAAAAGACACTCCAGGCTGCTTTTCGGAGTATGTGACGGTGCAAAGTAAAAGCCAATTCGATGTCATAATTTCGCAAAAGAGCCGACAACAATAATGCGTTTATACTGCTTGGATCCGCATACGCGTGCATGCGACATTATACGAGGGCAAGTATTTTCATAATAGCTTCTTACCTAATTATTAAAACGAGTAAAACATGGGTACCAAATGAAGTACTTGAGAGGTGAAGCCATAAGTAGTTCGCCATAAAACTGGAGCGCCCCTAATCCTTGCCTGGTAGTAGCACTGTTTGTAGCTCAGGTACATGAAGGCGCGTGTGCTTGGCCATGTTGGTAATTCATGTTCACTCTTTAGCGCAAAAGCGAACATCGGATACACCGCCGAGTCCTTGGCCGCCGTTTTGAAATGGCAGCCGGATCAAATGGTTTATATGCTAGCGCAGCCAATGTACGGCTTCCGGTGAACGGGAAAGGCCGCGGAAACGCATTCGGCTGTCACCGAGGCGAAAAAATTGGTCCGAGTCCGATAGGGCTCGGGCGGCGACACGAGCTCATTTCTGGCACGTGTTGCCGCTTTCGCCTGCTTTGAGTGTTGTTTCCATCGCGAGCACCAGCGAGCCGACAGAAGAGGACAAAGAAGTACCAGTGAGCACGAGAAAAAACGGGGACACAGAACTACTAGCAGGGTCTTAATGGCCTCACTCAGTGTTAAATAAAGTCCTCTTTTAATCACCTCGACGGTATCGAGTTCTTCAACGGCTTCTCGACGCCATATCCCACCACATTGAGCTCTAGCGCAAAAGGGACCTTGGTTAGCAAATGAAGTGAATGCTTTTGTCAGCTTTTTATCTGGTACCGAATTTTAGTTATGCATGCCGAAAACCGAGAAGAAATAGTTTTGACCTTTTTCGAAGTTTTTTCATTCAGTATATACCAGCAGAAGCTACGTAAGAAGGCACCCCGGTAGCGCCGGCGGTGGATTCAGGAGCCGGCAGACACCGCAGTGTGTGGTATTTGCTTCTTAGTATTGAGCACTCGTCCTGTCTTTTGCTCGGGGTCCAAATTTTTAGCACCGCTCTGTCAAAGCTTGTTGCAAGTTTTGGCGATTCCTATATATCTCCTTTTCGTGGAATAAGAGAAGAAGAAGCCATCGGAGATCACGCGTGAGCGAAGAAACGAGAAAGCGTCCACCATGCACTACATTCGAGCTAGTCACTATACATCATGTAAATGCAGTTGTGCTTCACCGTGTCCCGTGACCACTTGTTTTGCAATGTGGTGCCGAAACCCGCGGCCAGTACTCGCCGGGTACTACATGCCTCGAGTGCTCATCGAAAACTTTCAAACGGAAGGGAGCACTTCCTGAAGACAGCGGTAACCTTAGTGGGTAGCCAGACAGGGCATCCTCAATGGAGCATCCTCAATGGAGCATCCGCCGTTGCCTTTCACCGTTGCTAGACACCTAACCAGCGAGCATTTGAGATGAGCAAGGTCATACATTGTTGAACCACAAGATGAATGGCCGCAAAACGCTGAAAGAGAAGTTTACGGCGCGACACGAGATGAATACAGGTCTCATCAGTGAGGCCAAAGCCGCGATAGCAAGCGCTGTTAGCGCAAAGATTTCATCATTGACTGCAGGGCTAGAAGGAAATATTGCGGATGTGGATAAGCGTAACACCGATCTAGAATAACTTATTTCTTAGGAGGCATTCGCGACAGAATTTCAAACTGTGTTGAAGGGGCGCAGCCAGAAAGTTTTCCTGGTGGGGGGTGTTTAACCACCCCTGACGTTTGTGCGTGTGTTTCTATGTATGCATGTACATATAGACATATGCAAAATTGAAATATTTCGGGGAAGGGGTTTGAACCCGCCCCCCGCTCCGCTCACTACGCCAGTGCTGTGTGATATATGAAGATGCTGCGCTAGGAATTATGGGGGAGCTGGAGGCTGGGGACTAGCAACTCCGTCAAAATCAGTGCTCTACGACTACCCAATCTGCAGCTGCAAGGTCGTACCAGACGCTCGAGGATGTTGCCCCGGGCAAGTCAATCAAGCTTTCAGCACTCCAGTTGCAGACATTTGACGGATAGGTTTGTCAGTGGCCTACCTTTTTGGAGAAGTTTAGAGCATATCTTCGTGAAAACGAATCCCTCACGAAAGGAGAGAGATTTCAATATCTGAAGACGCTTCTAAGCGGGGCCGCGGGGGCTGCAATTCCTGGTTTTCAAGCGACAGCCGTGTGACACGACGACGCCATCGAGATTCGAAAGATGTTTCGGCGATCGATAACAGTTGCGTTGTACAGGACCATATACGCCGCCTACGTAGGCTACCAGCAGTTACTTCATCAGAAGTGGTTCGAAGGCTCTTCGAAGGCTCTTGGACTATGTACAGTGTCCTATCAGAGGTCTGCAAGGACAAAACGTCAGTACTGCCGGTTATCCAACCATGATGACGGACATTTTGTTGAATGCATTGCCAGCAGACATTGTCATTGGTTACTATACCGGAAAGAAGCTAGCTCAGTGTTACCACAGGCTACTATGGACAATTCAGGCTCTCGACAAGAGCAGCACCCAACAACGACAGCCACAGCCGAGAAGGCGCTGCAAGAACTCTTACGTATCTTCGCGTGGAAGTTAAAAGCCGAGGAAGAAGTGAAGTTAACGACCTCAAAGCAAAGAAAGGCGCTCATCCAGCGCAGGACAAAAGCACCTTGCACTCCACTCTGCCAAGAGTTGCGGTCCTATGGTCTTCCTCGAAACTGAAATATAGAGACAGTCGTTTCTTTTCTTTTTTTTTGGGGGGGGGGCGAGGTCTTTAAAGCACTAACACCAGTTTGTGACAGCAGTATTACCCATGAATAAAAGTTGAACAAATTGGCTTTAGAGAACCGTTGTTATCGATGCACCGTGAGAGGACATCTCGTCAAACACTGTTACAGAAATAAGAATTGTTGGGGTTTAACGTCCCAAAACCACGATACGATTATGACGGACGCCGTACTGGAGGGATCTGAAAAGTTCGACCACCTGGGGTCCTTTACCGTGCACCTAACTCTAAGTACACGGGCCTCAAGCATTTTCGCCTAAATTGAAAATGCGGCCGCCGCGGCCGGGATTCTATACCGCGACTCTCGGGTCAGCAGTCGAGCGCCATAGCCACTAGACCACCATGGCGGGTCACTATTACAGAATGTTAAGTGTGGAACATGCAGTGGTAGACACGTCTCCTCAGTGCGTGACCCAAGTGGAAACTTAAGGAGAAAGAACACGATAGTTCTCTAACTGCAAGCAGTCTGTATACCGGCTCTCGTTCATACAAGGGCGTCGATGTCTTAACGTAAACACTTAGGACATGGATCATTCGTAAAACGCCGAAGGCCAACACTCGTGCCACAGTAGACGGCGGAAGCCAGGGCACATTTATCCGTGATGACATGTCTAAGACATTAAGATTGAATGGACTTGGCCTTGCGAATTTACAGCTACACACATTTGGACATAGTAGTTCCGTTCGCAGACACCCCCACCTTGTTAAACTAAAGCTTCTCAGTCATTATGGCACCCGGGAGTACGTCGTAACAGCCGTTGAAGTAACGTTCGTCTACAAGAATTTTGTTCAAATACCAATCGAATATGCCTTTGTTGGAGACATCAAAATGTACAGCCATATCCTTGCTGATAAGTTGTTGATACCGGGCATGGTCGCAGTTCCGGGTGTCATACATTTAGTCGGTGCTGACTACCTATGGCAAGTTACGTCAGGGGAGACGAAACGCTACCACAGACAGAAAGGCTTGCTGGCGCTGAGTTCTGCTTTTATTTGGAGGTTACATGGACCACTTTTTTGGCACCTTTAGAAGCGGCACTTGACGTATGCTTCTTGCGAATAAGTGCATCTGCCGACTCTGGCGATGACATTCTTCGAAGGCTATGCGACTTGGAGAGCATCGGGGTTATGCCAGTTGACAACACTCCCATCAAGACAACGAATATGGCGCTTGAAAGGTTTGAACAGGAGGTTGCCTTCGTCGACGGTCGCTATCAAGTAGCTCTTCCGCGGAAATAAAACTGTGGACAACTAGAATGCAAGCAAGGAAACGACTGATGTGTCTCGGAAAGAAAATTAAGAGCAATTCAAAGTTTGTCATACACTGAAACCACCCTCAGGAATGATTTAAAGGTAGGGCACGCCGAGAGAGTGCTTAACCAAATTGAGGAGCAACTACCTCGGCTTTACTACATGCCACCTCACATTGTTGTGCGAAAAGACTCAACGACTACTGGGGTAAGAGTAGTTTTTGCCGCATTATCTCACGATTCTGATTTGTTATCCTTCAATAAGCATCTTGAGAAGTGGCCAAACATACCAGCCGACTCGGTTACTCTTCTCACACGTTTTCGCACAAATCGTGTTGCTCTGACAGCTTACAGAGACAGTCTTTCTCCAGGTTAGCGTAAAAATGGAAGACACAGATGCACTTAGATCCCTATGGTTCAAGTTTGCACCTTCAGAGAGTAAGCCCGATCCAAACATAAGAGGAACGGCGCATGACAAGGGTGCCTTTCACAAGAGTTGCAATCCCACTTCGACTCAATACGGCACTACAACATCACCTGAAAGAAGCAAACGGTCCAACGAGAAACGGCCAAGCTGTTTGCTGCGTCTTTCTACGCTGATGACCCTCTTATCGTAGCCGAAAATGAGGATTCAGCTCAAAGATTATACAGAGAAGCAAACGCTGTGTAGCTTTTCAATTATATAATTGAAAAGTCTGGAATGCAACTGAGAAAATGGTCATCAAATTCTAGACTGCTGAGCGATCTTATTGCTAGTGCTGAAGGCTATAGCACAAACGCAGGAGCTATCAAGATATTGGGGCTCTTGTGGGATCCTCTAACAGACCAGATCGCAGAAGCCACAAAATTAGCGTTGGGCTTCTTTGCAAAAGGGCAAAAGCCTTGTAGGAGGTATTAACTGCAAGCAGTGTCAAGGATATTTGATCCGCTCGGAATGGTTACACGCTTCAGCATTCAGGCATAGGTAGTGTTTCAGGAGTTGCGGCAACTTAAAACAGATTGGGCCGCATATTTGGTTTCGGACATACCTATAAATTGGCAAGATGGTGCTCAAATATGCATAATTTTCCATGTCTATACAAGGTTGGGTGAATATTGGGCTTGAAAGTCACTCCATGCAGCTTCACATACTTTACGATCCCAGTCAGAGGCCGTTTGGAACTTGTCAATATTCGAAATTCCTTGGCCAAGAAACTGCGCTCATGGCCACCTATTAATGGCGAAGTCACGATTGGCGCCTGCCCTAGAAGTGCTTTTGCCAAGACTGCAACTTCATGGCACTTTGCTCGGAGCAAGGCTAGTGAACGTTCTGGAGGATGCTCTTAAGATGAATAGGTTGTAAACATTCTTTTGGACGGATTCCAAGGTCATATTGCATGGGATAAAATGATCTGCAAGGAAATAGGAACCTATTGTTGAGGATAGGGTGATAGGAATTCAAAAATGTTCTGGCAAGAGTCGATGGCGACACTGTTCCGGCACTGATAATCCTGCGGATTGCCTAACACATGGAGCGCCGTTGCAACTTCTAAAGACAAACATATTGAGGTGGAAAAGATCACCATGGTTAACATAAATCGAGGACACATGGCCCACGCACAGTCTTGGTGCAGATTTACATAATGATAATGTATACGTCAATGAAGTAAAAGCCATAGTACAAGTTCTACATATGAAATCGTATTTGCCTGTTTTGGATCTCGAATATTGCTCAAGCTTCACAAGTGTATTACAGATAACAGCCCGAGTATTTCGCTTCGTGAAAAGTTCCTTAGTACGGGTATCAGAGGCAAACCACACCTAAATACCGAATAAATTTGCGACACAGAAGATTACTGGATCAAAGTGGTTCAAGAGGACGATTATGCGAAACAAATTAAATCAGCTTGGAACAGAACAACAGCTGAGTATGAGGTCTGATCTAAGGATGTTTCAACCTTTTCTTGACAGGTAAGGAGAGTTGCATGTAAGGGGACGGCTGCAATTTGCACAGGAAGCCGGACAAGTTAACATCCTATGTTGTTGCCTGCGGTTCATCTATTTAGGAAGCTTGCCATGAGAGATTACCGTAAATGAACAATCCACGGTTCTCAGCAAGGGTCCAATGTAACTTTGCTGAGAGAAATTTCGGGTGCGCCGCGGAAGACCAACTGTAAAGGAAATTATCAGAGCTTGCAACACTCGTATCAAGACAAACATAAAGCGATGTAGCGCACCTGTTCTACCATTATGAATTTAACGAGTGCGCCGGTTTCGTCCCTATGAAGCAACTGGAATCGATTTTGCTTGACCACTTTATTTGACAGAAAGTTTGTCGAAGACCTACATTGGTGTTATTTGCTGGTGCCATAACAAGAGCAGTGCATCTTGAATTAGCTACCGAACTGTCACCAGAAAGCGTTATACTCACGTTTCGGCGATTTAGATCAAGTCGAGCATTGCCTGATGTAATACACACACAACGTACAGACTTTCACGAAAGCGTCAGAGGAACCTCTTCTTTCTCAAGAGTATTGTTCGATGCAGAGAACGATCCTCCCGCTGTAATGACAGACAAGCCACTGCGATCACGGCCATGTTTGCAGACACTGCCTTCCGAGTGAGTGGTAGCGCTCATCGGAAAACAAGACCGCGTGATGCACACGCAAGTGGTCTGAAATAGCGTCTGAAGAAATCACTGGCGGAGATTATGAGCTTGTGTGGTCGACTATAAAAACTCAGAACTGATTTTAACCTGTGGGACCTTAGTGTGCAACACGCCTACAGCAGCGAACTTGCAGTACCTCTGGTACAAGTTCCTATGAGTAAGGTAGCTATTTCGGTAAGTTGGTAACTCTTCATCTTAACACAGCGCACAAACACGAACACAGAAGAATAAGGAACCGACGGCACGAGCGCTGACTATCAACTGAAATTTTTATTCACCACACACATATAAATATACACATTGAAGAGGCACATGATGAAACATATGCGTATCAGGTTACGCTTTTTATGACAGTATGCGCGAGCCAGGCAAGACATCCTATCACACATCCTAAGTGATGTGGAATGCTTCGATGATTTCCCTGACGGTGCGATCTTGATGTCTGTATATGAAGATTGTGCCTTTGAGGACAGGATAGCGCTCGTGACGCCGGTTCCTTATTCTTCTGTGTTCGTGCGCGTGCGCTGCTTTAAGATGAACAAGTTTGTATACCTCAACCACAAAACAGTAGTATGTAAAATGAACCTCGGCGGTGACATGACGGACGCAGAAAAAAATGGACAGCGCCATACTTTCACTTTTAGATTTCTTTCTTCTTCCCTCGCATTAGCGCTGAGTTTCATAAGCTCCATAAACGACATGTAAGTTTCATGATTCCCAGCCCAATGTCAGCATCATATACAACTCCATGAATGACTTAAGGAAAGAGAGATCAAATGGAAATCGTGGATTTTAGCTCGTTTTACTACCTCTGCTGCTTTAAACTGGATGAATAAGAAACTGGATGATGAAAAAAGAATAATATGAAGCGATAACAAGTACTGCCTGAGCACCCATAGCAGGGTTGACAGCACATTCAAAGGAGATTGCTATGCCCATTCGTATTTAGGAAGTTCAGAAGGGGCAACCATAAAGTATTTTGTACGCGCTCCATGAGAATATTTCTTTAATGCAGAAGTAAAACACCGCACGCTGCAACGTGTCCGTAATCGTACTGGAAGGGCAGCAATCATTTATGCCATGAGCATATTTATTCTGAAACATCGGAATGCACCGCATGACAACAGTACGACAGGAGCATGTGACCCCAAAGAAGCGCAAAGGCAACAAAGTGCAATAAACGGAGCAGCGAGCATCTTGCGAAGAGCCGGGAGGCAGCTGCTGTATTCGTCAACAGGCACTGCGGCTTCATTAAAAACCATCTCTTATTCAGCCTTCTTCGGAGGCACAAGCACTCGCGGCTCGCAGAAGACGCCTCGAGGGCGCTGTTCGCGGCGGGTTAAGGTGTCCGCCAGAAACGCGAGAAGCGGCCTCTCATACATGACTTAGGACAGAGTGTGTGGGACCACGGTGCGTAATGATTTTTTAACGACGCTACCTGCCGCCTCGATAAAGCGGGCGCTTGCTTCGAGATGTGCAGGAAACGAACACTGCCTCGTCGCCCACGGACCGAGGCTTCGCGAACACGGTGTGACCTGACGCCGGGACAAGGTGATTATAGAACGCGCGCGTAATGCGGTGTCCAGGTATGGCTCGTGCATTGCCGCGGGGCTCGGCATGACCTTTCTAGGTTTAGCCGACCTTCTGAAGGCGGCGGACCAATTGCGCACGCCGTATACAAGGTGTTACATGGAAGTAGAACCAAATATTAAAAAAAGAGTGATTAACCAGGACTGAAAGAAACAAACGACCCATAGTTGGCCTCCATATGTCACTCATTAGAGCATTTATTTATAGCGCGCACATTTAGTTAATTAACTCAGATCATTATAACAAATTTTTATTGTTCACATTAGGGCCAAGTGCGTTTTATTACTTTCTATAGGGCATTAGAAACGAGCGATGCAATTTTCGTGGCAACGTACAGTGCCGCCCACTCTTAGGGTGAAGAGGGTTCAGCGTGGCCACACAGGGCACCTCGATGCCAGCGTCGCTGCTTCCAGGGTGGAGACACCTTTTCGCCCGCTCCACGCCGCCGTTTTTTCGCGGGGAGACATGTTGGTCCTAAAGTGTCAGGCGGAGTGCTGTGGCTAGCGCGGGGACGGTGCTGAAAATGCGTTGGTGTTTAAGTTATTAGATCAGTTCTTTGACCGCTATGACAGGCTGCTGTGTACTGCTGTGTTCACATGCGAGTGGCCAACGGGTGTTTCGCTTCGCTCGTAACAGCGGGCGAAGAAACAAGTGAAGAAACAACTCCTTTAAGCGCGTTTCACGACGCTTTAAAGGAGTGCATTTCTCGTATCAGTGTTTACTATGTGCTTGTTGATGCCATCTTTGCGCGGGATTCACCTTATGCGGTGTCCAGGTATATCTTGACAACTTCAGCTACCGCCATGGTAAAGTCATGATCATGGGCGTTAGTAGTCGGTACGGAGTTGTGCCACCAGGCGTCAACCTGCGTGCGTTCACATCAAGCGGTGCTATATCTGCCAAACAGCAATATACATTGTACAAGCTTTCGTATACCAATGGACTATAAGAAATCGACTACGTCTGTGACGACATGTTTCACTCTCGTGTTATACCGATTCCTATGACGGAGGGATCAGCCATCTTTTTTCCACCAACGGCTTCCCATGCTTGTTTTATTTTTATTATGAAGGAAGCTTTCTTTATTCGTACTAGGTAACTCTGAAAACTTGAAAATAGAAATAGGTACTCTTTTCTGGCGCGCGCGCAGGCAATCGTTTCGGTTCTGTAGCTTCCGAGTACTACCAAGTTTAAGAAATGAAAATAGACAACTACCCGTTTGTAGCACGAAGCCACAATGAAATCCATACCCCGGACCAGGACGAATTTCTCGGCAACTAAGAAGCTTTCTTTCTGAGAAATTCCGTATGGATTTCCTTGTGGCTTCGTGCTGCAAACGGGTAGTTGTCAATTTCACTTTCTTAACCCTTCCGCCACCATGCGGGATTCCGCAGAACTCATTTGCATTACTACTACCAACAGTAGTCGTCGAGTATAATGTCTAATTGCCCCATTTATTCTTCAACTCTATTCATTTCATTGTTGCATCACAAAATGCGCACACATAATTGTATTGTAGCGGTCCCTTGGCCAAGCTCACTTGTTAATCTAAAGCCGCATAATATTGAACGTTGTAATTACAAAGTTCAGGTGAAAGCCATCATCTCCAGAGCCATAGATACCCTTCTGACGGCATCTTGAAACTAGCGCCATCTCTCGACAGCGCGCCACTGACATCTCCCCTTTTCTGAATTTTCCCTCTCAGCTCCTTATAGTTGCTGTGGGAGGGCGCAGCTGGCACAGCACAGTTGACGATACTGCCCAGCATGCGGCAAAATGCCTGTGGGGCTCTGCCTGCTTGGGTGGTTTGGCGTTAACATTCTATTTTAGCCTTCGCCACAAGTATGATGATGAGCCATGGATTCGTTCAAATGTTACCCCTTCAACGACAATGCTGCCGATGTGGCCGTCTCAGCTATGCATACGCACGTTACTCGGCGGGTTGTGAGAAGAAACAAGACAAGATGGCCTCGCAGCGGAAGTTGTTTTTTTGTGAGCGATGTCAGTGGTTCTTCGCGTCTCAGCAGCTCGATTACATGAGCAGAGCAACTACCCAAGTAAACTTGGCCGACCATCGCTTTTTGGCCAATGTCGCCCCTTGCTCGGCTACAGGTGCGGTGCCGACCTAACTGGCCGTAAAAGCATGGCCAGTAGACGGGCCGACCTAACCTGCTGACCACAGCGGCACATATGGCTCACTGCACCGGCACTAGCTTGGCCGCCGACGCTGCCACGAAGTAGAAGGCCGGTGTAGCACCGAGCGCGCGGTCGGCGAGATAGTTCGTGTGTACGCCGGGCCAGCCTTAGTGGCCGAGCGCGCTTGCAGACTACCGTTTCTTTCTGAGTTTTGTTTTTTTTTCGCTTCGCGGTCGCCACAGTTTTGCCTCTTCGCCTTCTTTGCAGCGCGCAAGGACGCGGGCATGATCACGGTGTTGCAAAAGTAAAGGTCTCTCTGGTTTAGACTTTGCAACATGGATCACTTGGAGACAGGAGTCAGGTGTGAGAATCATTGGTTCATTAAACAAATGCTAAACGCATAGTGAGCCCAAAAGTTTAGTCATGTTTTTTTATCTGCGAATATTTCTCAGCACGATTTCAAAGAAGGAATAGCGAGACGAAACGTTCAGTTTGGGGGGCCAGCGCCTCCCTTGCCGCCCGAAAAGTCCACCTATTCTTCCGTCTTGGCCTATGACCTAGTACTGGCACCGTGGTAATGAAGTTTCCGCGCAGAGAGGACAGAGCACGTCCTCCGTTGCTCAGAAGATGCATACTTCATATACCAAACGAATGGGTAGTGCACAACTATTTTCCATGGCACTCTGCCATGCTTTTCGTGCGTCAAGAGCATAGGAGGAAACACATTTGCGTTATCTTAATATTTTGACAAACTCCCCAAACGGTCAGAAACGTATGGTGACTCTGGACATCCAAAGCACAGTAACCATCTCAGACGGGGGCTGCATAACAACACCAAGCAATCAGTTTCACCCCCAGCGTCCCTCATGTTGGACTCGCTACCAACGAGACAAGGAGCAGCAGCCGCTTCCCTCCACATTGCGGTAGAAGCGCGAAAGGAGCAGCGCGCCGGTTCTCAAAGAAATATTGGAGGAAGCGCCGCTGGTGTCGCGTGACAGAATCGAAGCAACGAGTATTGGCCCGTAACGTGATCCCCTCTCCAGGGCGCGCGTTCATTGTAACGTAGGAAAGTTATGGCAGCGCAGGCGCACAAATATAGTCAGCAAATAACCTGGGGGGGGGGGGGGGGGAGTGGTTTTTGATGATTGAAAAGAAGAGATAAGTGCACCCCGCAATTGTCTGCGTCTTAGAGGCCATGTGTAGGGCCGACTTTGCGAATAATAGAAGCGTCAAGGAGTGCTTCGAATGGCAATTAGGTCTGCGTGGCGCATTTTCTTTCTCCGTGCATGAATAACGTGCACTGCTTTTTCCTGAACGTCCTCTGTATCGCACTCCTCATTCACCATTCATTATACGGAACCATCAAATACATTGTAAAAATCGTCTGCTCTGGCTATACGTATCCTTTTTGTGTTGTGCTCGTATAGAGGGCTCGAGCATTTTCACAACGAATTCTAGCTCTCCTTTCCGCTTTAGGGCAAAACATCAAATATTTTTGAAATCGAGAGTTCGACGGAAGCCCGTCTGGTCGGGACGAAACATGAAATTTGGTCGGTGGTTGCCTTTTATTCTTCATCAAATATTTTTACTCTATGTGTATTATTACATCCAAATACATTGTGCTTGATGGCAAAAGATTATTCGCGGAGAAAATGCATAGTAACCACTTTTAAAGCTTCGCGCCTTTTCACTTGGCTAGGAGCAAGTGAATATCTGCTGCTGTTTTGTTTTCCCGGGAGGGAAGACTGCTTTTTCCCGCCATTTCGCGGCCAGCACGGGAAAGTAATCAGACGACCACTTCTGCTCGGCGAGCGCGGTGTGCATTCACCGCTGTGTGAATGAAAGAGGGCGAGTCTCTTCGTCGAACTGTGTCGACCCTCCCACACTGAAACATTTCGGCGGGTGCGCCATAGAGAAAGGGACACAAGAGAGGGGTCACTCAGCGATAAGCGGATCGAGCACCCCTCGCCATAGAGTTTCCTACAATACTTACTAGAGGGAACTCTGGCGTTAGTGTCTATGGGAGCTGCAACGCATGGCGCTTCAGCCAGCATGGGAATGATGGGTAGTACACGGATTTGTCTAAACTTCGTTCTTTCGGCTCCGTTTGGCTCCGCGTCGCCTGCATCCGCTTTGTCGCAAAACGAAGTTCAGCAAAAGTCAGCAGTTCCACTTCAGCACTTTATCCTTTTTAGGCTCAGCAATTCAAATCTGGTCACGAAGTTCAAAACGATCCATTCTTTTATCCAAAAGAAAACGAAAACGCAGCAATAAAAAAAACCCACAAGTGCGTTCGAAGCCCGCAAGTACGAAGACTACACTCTTAAAAAAAAGGGAGTCAAAAGGGAGTCACGTCTGCTTGACTCTCTTTGTGGCAGCCGATGACCACCTTTTTTTCTAAGGGGAGTCACAATGCTCTGGTCGACGCTCCTGAATGAAATAGATGACTCCCTTGCTCCAAGGGAGTCAGTGATGGTTCTGCATATACAGGGTGGGTTTTTTTTAAAAAGAAAGCTTCACTGGCTGCGACCAAGATACAGTTCGCTGCTTTGGCTTGTGGTATACCGAAAAATTTTGGTTGAGAATATATAACATGGATTCGTAAAATGTGGAATTACGCACGTATTGTGTTATGGCTTCAGTTACGATATTGCTGAAACGGCGCTTCGAAAACGTCTACAAGTAAACAGGGTTCTTAAAAAATCTTGCCCCCAAGCGAAACATTCAGAGTTATGACAACGTTTAACAATGGCAGCGCTGACAAATTTGCGAATCTTCGCACGTTTGCAAGCGAGGTTTGTAGATTCCTACGACAGCATGTATGGCAGAAAACATACATTTATTAGTGAAATGGACGTGCATGGTGTTGAACGCACTGGCGATCGGGAACACATCTAACTCGACGGCCGTAAAAACATGTGCCGCAAAGCTGGCATGATAACCGCGCAGACCGGTTATCAAGGCGACGCTTTACCGCGTCTCCTAAAGAGCGACAATACTACCAGAATTATAGCTCGCGTGGTCATCATTTCTGCCCGCCACAGCTAAACTATATCTTCACGATAATCCGCGCGGGCCACCAAATCGCTCAGCAAACGTTGAGCACAGCTAGGCACGCACACACGGCCTCACCGCACTCTCCCTAGCCCCTAGAGCAGGGGATGCACGTTCACCTGCGCCCCCTCCCACCGTACAGCCCTTACAGACACACACAGGGCACGCTTCGCCTCCTCCACCCTGATATTATTCAATAGAGCTTTAACTATGCATGGATGTGTGTTCTATAGCACCAAAACAAAACCGAAACCATTTAGGCGTTCGTGGAGGCTACTTTAATCCAAAGCCGAAGCCATCAATACGAGACAGCCATTTTGGCGTCGTTAGACGGCATTGTAGGCATTGTTCGTGATCCGTCTCGTTGTGGTCGTTCTTTAGTCCGCCAGAATAATCTGTGTCGTCAGGCGTGATTGCAAGTGATTGTTTTGCGTGAATTTCTTCGTGCTATGCATTCGTGGCGTAGTATCGTATCGTCGGCTCGCTCTTGCCGTGTCTGGCTGATCGTTTTGTGTGACTTTCCTTCCGTGCTATGCATTCGTGGCGTAGTATCGTGTCGTCGGCTCACGCTTGCCGTGACTGGCTGAAGCAGTGTCACTCAGTGTTTGGGAAAAGCAGCCTCCGGACGGAGAAGTCCCTGCAGTAAGCTTCGTTTCGTCGTGAACTTGCCTGAGCAAGATGGCAGCGCATGACGGATCCCAGTGGCACCGACAGACGAAGCCTGTGGACGACGCTCCTACGGTCGTTATAGATTTCAGGTGAGTTCTGCCGGCTTCTGCCTACAACTCTTTTATTCGCTTCACACGTAGCTTTGCCACTTGTCTTTCTGATGTTCCAGTTGCACGGATTTTGCTATCGTGTTTCAATGGCTTGGCAACGACGAAAACCGCACTGGACTATCCAGTAGCGGGTAAAACGGAGTGGTGCGCGCCAATATCGTGTTTCCTTATTCCATACATGCCAGAAAAACATGAAATTGCGAGTTGAAATCTCGGTTGCAAGTCGAGTGTGGTGACACGTAGAGCAACGTTGCACCGATATATATTTGAAGGGTAAGTAAGATCAGCTGATCAAAATCAATCTAATGCACCCGGCCCGAACATGCCTGATATCCAGATCATGATTTTGGCTCGTGAAACTCTAGAATTTAGTGTTTCTTCCTTTGCTACCGAGACGTTGAAACACGTTTAATACGTATTTATTCGCTGCATATTCGAACTTCTCGCCGTGTTTGCTTGTTTGTTGTGTGTGTGTGTGTGTGTGTGTGTGTGTGTGTGTGTGTGTGTGTGTGTGTGTGTGTGTGTGCGCGTGCGTGCGTGCGCGTGCGTCCGTGCGTGCGTGCGTAACTGCTATAAAACTTTGATGCAATAGCTTTTGTAGCACGGTTTCATTTAATTGAAACAGTGGTGACTTGATCTTATGATGCTAAAAATTATCATCCAACAAAGGTAAATGTGAGTTCACTTCAAAGTTGTAGTTTTTTTTTTTTTTGTCCACAAACTGCATACGAGCATAACCTCATCCTCTTGTGATACTTGCTTTGTCTAATGTGGTGTGGTGCTAGTACCTAATAGTAAACACAACACCGGCTAGTAATAATGGCAGTAAACATACTGCTCAAACGCTGTGTTTCGTGGATATTGGGTGCCTTTGTTATACCACCCGTGGTTCAGTTCGTTATTATTTTCAACACAAAGATACAGTCTACAGTGATGTTGTGGGCAGTGGACAAAAATCCTTTAAAATGGACTTGGAAGCGTTACGCTGCGAAGGCCAAGGACGCGGGTTCTATTCCTGACCCCGGCAGCTGCATTTAGAAGGGGGCGAGATACAGAAACTCCCATGCCCTCTGATTTGTGCACGTTGAAGAACTCCAGGTAGTTGAAATTAATCCGTGATCTCCCACTATGTAGCACCGCTTAATCGCATTGTGCTTTTCACTCATAAATCTCTAGCAATTATTGCTTCGTCATTATACCTCGAAACACTTGCTGTATCCTATTTGAATTCTATTCGCCATAGTCTGCAATGAATATTTAGCACTTTTTATAGCAGGGTACCTCATTTGACATTCTTTTACAATGCACCTTAATTGTCCCAATTTCGTGCCATAATCAGCTGTTGTTTTTAATATGTATATAAGTCACTTCAGCACTGTTACTTTTGTTTGACCGCTTCTCATCACCTCGATTGTTTGAGGTTTGAGGTGATGTTTGTGCTGCACAGTTTGCCCGAGTTTGCTCCCAACCCTCTATACTGGTCAACGCTGGCTGGTGGGTTGTCCTTCCAGACAAACGGAAAAACGAGACCTTTGCCTGTTGATATAGATCTGAAGAAAAAATGGCACATTAGGCCTTTAGAATAGCTGCACCTTCGTGCAGCTGTTCTGAAGCCAGGCACTAGAAGGGCACGCTCACAATGATGCGACAGAAAGAAGGCAGTGAAGGCAAGCCTAGTCTTGTCGTACATTCGCCATATTTCGTGTAGCTGTATACACATTTTGCCGTTTTCTTCGTTAAACTAATAATAACATTTGGCGTTTAACATCCCAAAACCACGATATGATTGAGAGACGCCGTAGTAGAGGGCTCTGGAAATTTCGACTACCTGGGGTTCTTTAACGTGCAGCTAAATCTAAGTACACGGGCCTCAAACATTTTCGCCTCCAACGAAAATGCAGCCGCCGAGGCCGGGACTCGATCCCGCGACCTACAGGTCTTCGTTAAAATACTGCTAGTCTAGTGGTTATGGTGCTCTACTGCTGACCCGCAGGTTGCGGGATCGAATCCTGGCCGCCGCGGCCGCATTTTCGATGGAGGCGAAAATGGTTTAGACCCGTGTGCTTAGATTTAGGTGCACGTTAAAGAACTCCAGGTGGTCGAAACTTCCGAAGCCCTCCACTACGGCGTCTCTCATAATCTTATCGTGGTTTTGGGACGTCAAACCCCAACAATTATTATTATTATTAAAATACTGCTGCCATGCTATACAGGGTGATTTTTTTTCAGACAGTACATATCTTTTATAAAAAAACTCTATGACAGTCACGCTCCAGTAGTACTCTAGTTCGAGGCGGAAATATTCTGCCGCAACAAAAAATGCGTTGACGGACTAATTAACAAAAACCCGTTAACTAATTTTTATTTATTGACTTGAGGGCAGTTGTTTATATTAGAAATTTGTAGTGCGTGCCGCTTTATGGTATACCCATTTTTCAGAAATCATGAAAGTTTTACGTAACTCGAGATATTTATTGTGAAATTTTAAGGGCTAAATCAAAACTGATCGTGTCCGGCACACAGAAAACGCGGTTTTTCTGTTACGTCAGACCGGAGCTGCCCGCGACAAGGGAGTGACGAAACTTGAATGAAGGCGCGTCGTGGTCGTACCTTTTCGTGAAAACTGGCAAGTCATCTAACTTGCGTCAGCGGATCGCCTTACCTTTGCATGTGGCGTTTGGTGCTCATTTGTTTCTTTCGAGATTGCGCGCATCCGAAACGGCAGTAATATCAACCTTTTCTTTCTATGTTTACAGATAAGTACCACACATCGCACCCAAATAATAAGCTGTTTACTTGTGTATTTCTGAATGCTTGCAGATTTTCCTGATCACATTCTGCTTCGGCCCACCTTCATTAAACTATCATCACCTTCTTTTCACGTGTAGCTCCGAGCTTACGTAACAGAGAAGCGACGTTTCCTGCACGTCAGGCGCTATCAGTCTCGATTTCGTCCTTGAAATTCAAGGATGAATATCACGAATTACGTGTAACTTTCGCGATTAAAAAAAATGTGTATGCCATAAATTGGCACACGATACAACTTTCTAATATAAACAACTACCTCCAGGTCAGGAATTATAAGTTAATTAATGAGTTTTTGTTAATCTCTTCATTGCCATTTTAGTTGCAGCAAACTATTTCCTTCTTGACATAGAGTGTGTGCGCGAAAACTTCTTGAGCGTGACTATTATACAATTTTGATAAGAAATATGCGTTCTCTAAAAAAACATCCTTCTAATTGTACGGAGGTCATGCAGCGGAAACAGTTGCAGCTGGCTAAGGGAGTAACAGACCCTCAAAGTACAGCAAAGTTAATGAGTATCCCTGGTTTTGTTCATTGCCATGACACTTCATGGAATCTGGTGTGTGAGCGCTGCCCTTGTCAGATTAAAAGGTGATCGATCTGTCTGTCATCATGTGTTTATTTTTGTGCACTTGACTATTTCAGGTTGCTTCAAGACTGCACATTGAAGCTCTACAGCTGCATTTGACCAGGAAGCCTCCTTGGAAACTTCGTGTCTCGAGGTAGTCAAGACGTGTCCAAGAATTCGGAATAGCCACGCTTAAGGTCTGGCCGTGAGTGGTCTCGAATCAGTGCAACCTGCTGTCCTTTTCGCCAGAATGCCACCTGACCCTGACATGGTCTGGGAACACGACACTGCCAAGCTCATGCACGCAAGCTGTGTCACCTATTGGGGTCCTGTATCTCAGATGACTACATGAGAATCCTGTACTACATGAGAACTACACATGTTGCATGTTTTGCGCTGTATGCCACATAAAATATGTAATGGATGTCGCAAAGAAGTGCTTGATGGCTGGCCATTGATTCCTATTCATAAAAACTGACTGCTGGCTATGCTAATGTTTATGCCAGGTCTAGTATATTGCCGCATTTGACAGTAATGAACGATGTTAGCGAAACTATTGCTTTTCATATCTCACTCATTCTGACAGTAATGTGTCTCGCTGTATTTCTGGACGGTGTTTCTGTATTTCAGTTCTGTACAGAACTCTCCATACCACCGCTAAATATATATATTTATATATATCATACCTTATATATATAAGGTACTTGACACACGACGTACGTTTTAGCATTAGCATAGTGCTAAAACGTACGTCGTGTGTCAAATGCCTTCCTACAGTATCAGGACCTTCGTGATCTTTCTGTAGCTCTTATATTTAAGGGTCATTCCATGCCAAGTGTCCCAGACGTGGCGCTCGCACATCGCAGCTTTTGCTGATAAAACTTGTGCCTTTTTCCTGTGCCACATGGAGTATTGTGGCAAAACATTCTTGCTCGAAAAAATTTTTGACGGTCCTGGCACCCCCTCGAATTTCGCTTCTATTTATTAAACTGTACCTAATAGAAAAATGTGTATAAAATCTACTTTTGTGTGTTGAGCTTCTAAACTGCGCTTGCGCTATCGCAGAGGTTCTGTTTAGTTGTCCCATTCATTATTTCCTAATTTTTGTGTTTCACTACCAGCTACGTAGCTTCAAAACTACAAAAATCTTCAAAGTTCGTGAATTTTTCTTGAGCTATCTGGAACTCACCCTAACCAATATTAATAATAGCCTGATTTCCAGGAAAGTGTATTTTAGTACAGAAATGTTTAGGGGTAAAATAGACTTCAGATCTTTCCGAAAAAAAATTGTGAAATTAGAGAAAATGTACGATTTGTTGCATGTTTGACCATATTTTTCATACTGATGCGGTCAAAGTAAAAATCCTCGTAATGCGGCGTTTGATAAAAGACCTCATCGTTAAGTAATGAAAAAAGTCTTATCAAATCATTTTTTTCTTTTAAGGAAGAAAATAATTTTTGAATTTGGCCCTCCGAACGCGCAGTGCATTTCATTTTGTTGCCACTTCGCCGCAAAGCACGTGGTAGCCCTTGCAGCTGACACTCGTCACAGGCAACGGCCAGATGCGAGATGTATGTCAGTGGCTCGTGAGTGGTCGAAAGTCTTGTCACGTTGATGTCAGGGCGACGAGTAATGAATTCGCGTTACAATGTGAGCTTGCTTGGCGGGCCCAATGGGAAGTATGGACGCCCGAGAGCAGCCTATGGCGTCGTTGGCACATTGTGCTAGAGGCCGTCTGTACAACATGTATACCCTGAGAAAGAAGTGTGTACAGTGTGCATTATTTCTTTCAGTATGTGTATGCTAGTTGTGCAGACGTCCCTCTAGGACATTGTGCCAACGACTCCACATGCTGCTCTCGGGCGTCCATATTTCCCATTGGGCCCGCCTAGCAAATGCTCATTGTAACGCAAATTCATTACTCGTCGCCCTGACAGCGCGACAAGACTTTCGACCACTCACGAGCCGCTGACATACATCTCGCATCTGGCCGCTGCCTGTGACGAGTGTCAGCTGTAAGGGCGACCACGTGCTTTGCGGCGAAGTGGCAGCAAAATGAAATGCACTGCGCGATCGGAGGGCCAAATTCAAAAATTATTTTCTTCCTTAAAACAAAAAAAATGATTTGATTAGACTTTCTTCGTTACTTAACGATGAAGTCTTCTATCAAACGCCACATGACGAGGATTTTTACTTTGACCGCATCAGTATGAAAAATACGGTCAAACATGTGACAAATCGTACATTTTCTCAAATATCACAATTTTTTCGGAAAGATTTGAAGTCTATTTTACCCCTAAACATTTCTGTACTAAAATACACTTTCCTGGAAATCAGGCTATGATTAATATTGGTTAGGGTGAGTTGCAAATAGCTCAAGAAAAATTCACGAACATTGAAGATTTTTGTAGTTTTTGAAGCTACGTAGCTGGTAGTGAAACACAAAAAAAAATCGGAAATAATGAATGGGACAACTAAACAGAACCTCTGTGATAGCGCAAGCGCGGTTTCGTAGCTCAACACACAAAAATAGATTTTATACACATTTTCTATTAGGTACAGTTTAATAAATAGAAGCGAATTTCGAGGGGGTGCCATGATTGTCAAAATTTTTTCGACCAAAAGTGTTTTGCCACAATACTCCATGTGGCACAGGAAAAAGGCACAAATTTTATCAGCAAAATCTGTGATGTGCGAGCGCCACGTCTGGGACACTTGGCATGGAATGACACACACACACCACACACACACACACACACACACCACACACACACACCACACACACATATATATATATATATATATATATATATATATATATATATATATATATATATATATATATATATATATATTGAGAGAGCGTAGGCATCGGCAAGTTGGTAATTCATGTTTGACTTTTTGAGCGCGCAAAAGAACAGGACGAAAAACGACGCAGACACAGCGCTGACTTCCAACATATGCTTTATTTTCTACAGTGGTACATATATATATAGACAACAAAAAGCAACGCACACAGGCGCATTGTACAGGAAGGCTTCATGTAAAACCACAAATAAGTATGCATGATAAGCAATCAAACAACCTTATACCTGATTTTTTTCTTCTTTAAGAGATCAAGCGGTCATTCCTGACTACCACTATCGTCTAGTCACCCTGTGGGCCTTGCTTAGAAAGTCTAGTTCTTTTTGGATAGGTCAATTGAAGGTGCACTAATGCACATGTCTCCCAAACTTGCAATCTTCGCCGCTTCAATTATCTCACGTGTTGTTTGTGCCTGGCTCCTTCCTGTCGCAGTGCACTGCGAATACATGGGATCGCACCCACACTTCCTGCAGTGGAAAGCCAAATGTCCCACACCTCCAGTTCGCACGTTATTTGCGTGCTCACGCAGCCTGTCATTGGCACACCGTCCCGTCTGCCCTATGTATTTCTTGCTACAGGACAGCAGTAACTCATAAACGATGTTGTTCTCACATTTAACAAAGCTTTCCTTGTGCTTTTTTTGGCACCTGGGTTTTTCAGAACCACTGTAGGAGGCCTTGCACAGATTATAAAGCTTGTTTGGTGCTGAAAGGACGACTCTTACGTTGGCGTTGTTTCCTATCTTTTCAGCCTATGTGAGACATCGTGAAGGTACGGTATGGACGGCGCATTTCTGCTTGACAGGCTCCGTTTCTGGTGAAGCCTGCTCCTCACCCTCGCGAGCATGTTTGACAGTCTTGAGAAGACCCTCCGCCACAGATGTGACGACATACTGAGGAAACCCCGCCTTTTTCCAGGCAGTCAGCTTGCGCCTGGAAACTACAACGAACACTTGTGAGGACATGAGCGGCGAAGCGCATTCATTAGGGTTAATTTTGCAATACCCCTTTTAACTAGCTTGGAGTGGCCCCGAAGAAAACGGCAGAAGCGGCTTATTGGCCCTAGGCTCGTACGACCAGCAGACCTGGTCTCGCTCGAAGAACATTCGTAAGTCAGGAAAACGCAAGGCGTTGTTTTGCGGCATTTCATGCGTGACTGCGAGCGGTTGCAGGAAACGCGTGAACAGATCAAGTACGTTTGAAGAATCATTGCCAAATTCGCCTGGACTTGATTCTAGAAAGACAACGTAGTCGTCTACATATCTAAACACCTTCTTTACATTTGTGCCTGTTACTAGAAACTAGAAACAGAGCTAACAGGCACAAATGTAAAGAAGGTGTTTAGATATGTAGACGACTACGTTGTCTTTCTAGAATCAAGTCCAGGCGAATTTGGCAATGATTCTTCAACGTACTTGATCTGTTCACGCGTTTCCTGCAACCGCTCGCAGTCACGCATGAAATGCCGCAAAACAACGCCTTGCGTTTTCCTGACTTACGAATGTTCTTCGGCGAGACCAGGTCTGCTGGTCGTACGAGCCTAGGGCCAATAAGCCGCTTCTGCCGTTTTCTTCGGGCCACTCCAAGCTAGTTAAAAGGGGTATTGCAAAATTAACCCTAATGAATGCGCTTCGCCGCTCATGTCCTCACAAGTGTTCGTGTAGTTTCCAGGCGCAAGCTGACTGGCTGAAAAAGGCGGGGTTTCCTCAGTATGTCGTCACATCTGTGCGGAGGGTCTTCTCAAGACTGTCAAACATGCTCGCGAGGGTGAGGAGCAGGCTTCACCAGAAACGGAGCCTGTCAAGCAGAAATGCGCCGTCATACCGTACCTTCACGATGTCTCACATAGGCTGAAAAAGATAGGAAACAACGCCAACGTAAGAGTCGTCCTTTCAGCACCAAACAAGCTTTATAATCTGTGCAAGGCCTCCTACAGTGGTTCTGAAAAACCCAGGTGCCAAAAAAAGCACAAAGAAAGCTTTGTTAAATGTGAGAACAACATCGTTATGAGTTACTGCTGTCCTGTGGCAAGAAATACATAGGGCAGACGGGACGGTGTGCCAATGACAGGCTGCGTGAGCACGCAAATAACGTGCGAACTGGAGGTGTGGGACATGTGGCTTTCCACTGCAGGAAGTGTGGGTGCGATCACATGTATTCGCAGTGCACTGCGACAGGAAGGAGCCAGGCACAAACAACACGCGAGATAATTGAAGTGGCGAAGATTGCAAGTTTGGGAGACATGTGCATTAGTGCACCTTCAATTGACCTATCCAAAAAGAACTAGACTTTCTAAGCAAGGCCCACAGGGTGACTAGACGATAGTGGTAGTCAGGAATGACCGCTTGATCTCTTAAAGAAGAAAAAAATCAGGTATAAGGTTGTTTGATTGCTTATCATGCATACTTATTTTGTGGTTTTACATGAAGCCTTCCTGTACAATGCACCTGCGTGCGTTGCTTTTTGTTGTCTATATATATATATATATGTACCACTGTAGAAAATAAAGCATATGTTGGAAGTCAGCGCTGTGTCCGCGTCGTTTTTCATCCCTGTTCTTTTGCGCGCTCAAAAATGTCAAACACACACACACACACAGATATATATATATATACCGGGTGTCCCAGCCATCTTTAGCCAAGGGTTAAAAAATAGAATATTAGAGACACGCGAGTGAAATCAGTTGCCAATTGCTGACAGCCACCTTGCGCGCTACAGAAAATTTTTTTGTTTTGTAATTAACTAATTTGTTAATTAGGACGATTTAACTAATTTGCTAAATATTGATTTTAGGCAAGAAATGCTGCTTGTAAAGTTCGAGAGCGTCTTCAGAAACCCCAACTGCATCATTTGCGATAAAGAAAGTCTCACGTATACCATTTTTTCCAAGCTTCAAAGAAAGCCCGCGAAATACAAAAAGAACCACGTGACTAGCGCGCTCGCGCGCCGCGAGGATGCTGCCCTCAGCCGAGGTTTGAACGAACGAACATCACCTGCGGCCGGGACTCGCCGGCTCCGTTGCAGCGGTAGGCCTATAAGTGGGCGGTGGTTTCTTGGCCCGTTGCCAGCCAGCTGCGCGCGTGACGGTGCAAGTTGTAGCGAGTGCGAGCCAAGAAACCACCTTTAACTTATCGGCCTACCGCTGCAACGGAGACGCCGAGTCGCGGCCGCAGCTGATTTCGTTCGCTCAAACCACGGCTGAGGGCAGCATTCTTGCGGCGCGCGAGCGCGCTAGTCACGTGGTTCTTTTTGTATTTCGCGGGCTTTCTTTGAAGCTTGGAAAAAATTGTATACCTGAGACTTTCTTTATGGCAAATGATGCGATTGGGGTTTCTGAGGACGCTCTCGAACTTTGCAAGCAGCATTTCTTGCCTAAAGTCAATATTTAGCAATTTAGTTAAATCGACCTAATTAACAAATTGGTTAATTACAAAACAAAAAATTGTCTGTAGTGCGCAAGATGGCTGTCGGCAATTTGCAAGTAATTTCACTCGCCTGCCTCTAATATTGTATTTTTTAACCCTTGGCTAAAGATAGCTGGGACACCCTGTAATATATAATATATATATATATATATATATATATATATATATATATAATATATATATAAAATGCTTAACAATTGTGGTGACGTGGCTAAGGACTATTTAGGTGCTTACTGATAAAACAGTAGGTTGTCATTACAATGTGAACATGTATGAAATGGCATGAAGTGTTTAAAACCGATTCAAAGAATAATTTTACGAATCGCAGAAATTTCAGTTTGTTTATAGGATGAAGGCATGCAGACGTGAAAGAGAAGACACAGACAAACCAAACGCTAGCGTTTGAGCTGTCCGCATCTCTTCTGTTTCCGTGTTGCATGGCTTACTTTCTTCTAGAATCAACATTTTTGTTGTTTTACGCGAACGGAAATTGTTCTGAGACTCATCTATATAAACTTCGAGTAGTATTTTATTTCCCCCAGAGGAATCGAGTGCAGCACTGTAAAGTTGCTACAAAAACTTGTTGCGGCTGTCATGCATCCACCACAGTGTTCCTGTTGAGTAAACCCGGTGGAAGTGCCTTGTTGAGTAACAAGAGGTAGCGGCACCAACTTTCGTCGATTGTCAGATAAAAACCCTAATGGTGTTCGCTCTGATTTGAAGTTCTTTTGAAATTCTTGATCAATCTCTATAAAACTTGTTTAGTTTATGTGTATTTGTACGCTGATTTTGAAAATGCAAATATTTTTCTACTATTATATGTCGTGTTAAGTATATCAAACCTTTCATGTGCCATGTTAGGCCTGCACGAGTTACAAAGTAAGCATATCACAATAATATGAAATGGGAACTGTATGCAACATAACCAGAATGCATGTCCTAAACCCCACTTAACAATAGTCATAGTATACTGAACATTGACCAGTAAGTGTATGTCTAGCTGGTGATTCGCTCACGAGAGTTCAATATTACGTAACTTTTAACTCAAATGGGTTTAAAACGCGAGTTCGTATGTGGGCTAGTGGGTTCATGAACATTATGCCAGAACAGCGCAGTAAACTCCTTTAAAACTATTGCATACAGTTTTTATCCCCTAACTATAGCGATATGTCGATTTACTTTGTAACTCCAAGTTTGGAAAGGCTTGCTCATCAAGACACATGAAATTTTTATGTGTAAAAACTGCGTTTTCTTCCAGATAATTGCATATTTGAAATCGCCACATAAGTAAACCTAAACTCAGCAAGTTTCATCAATATCGACCAAGAAGAAAAATAAACGCATTATTTGTTGCAGAGTGTCTCATTGAGTACCACGAAGTGGTCACACTGACTCTTGCCAGGGGAGTCATGTACACCACTGTCCTTAAGGACAACGGAGTCAAAGGAACGCTCCAGTGGGGGTCAGCGTTACCATGGCAAAGGGGTCACCCTGACTACCTAGAGGTACTAGCGGGAAATAAAAGGTAGTCACGTAGACTCCTGCGTTGGGAGTAACGTAGACTCTCTGCTTGTGAAGAAGGGAGTCGTTGGTCTGAAGAACGAAGGGAGTCGTTTGACACCCCAAATTGTGAAGAAGGGAGTCGTTGGTCTGAAGAACGAAGGGAGTCGTTTGACACCCCAAAAGGTCATCATATGTGTAGCGAAGCGATTACCACCCAAAGGTAGTCAGTACAGACACCCTTTTTTTTAAGAGTGTAGGCAAATCCGTGTACTACCCATTAATCCCATGGTGGATGAACGATCGCAGCGCCAGAGTCCCCTCTAGTGAATTTTAGGAAACTCTATGCTCCCCGCCACTTTCTCGCCCAATAGCCACCGAGATTTTCGCGTCATACCACCTTGATCACGAGAACATATTAGGAGTTCAGATGGCGCAAGTAGCGCAAAAAAAAGAGGTGTGCGACATGATTGCATAGCTTGTTCGCTTTTTTTATTTGTTTCCTCCACGTGTAAAGACATTTTCTTACGCGCTAAGTTGAAACTTCATGAAAGAGCATTCCACCACCAAGCGACGCCGGCGATACGACGTCATCGCCAGATCAGCTCTCATGCGTGTTTTGGCGGCATCTGTTTTTGCTTATTCACTCAGAAAAGTCGTGCTATTGAGCGATATTTTGTGTGACAGCGGCGCTTTTCAGTACGGCAATACGGTGTGGACTGCTGCAGATGTCGACAGCAAGGTGAGAACCCTCACTTTTGTGTCCCTCGATGTACTGCGTAGTAGCGTTGTTGCCCGCGCTACTGCGTAGTTAGGCTTAGGGTACGTTGGATGTTGTAACTGCGCCATAGCTAGGAATCGGGTGCTTCGACGTAAACCTATGAAAGGTTCGTGACGATTTTCATATCCCCAGCTGCGCATTTCTTTTGGCACTCGCGTTATCAGATGACGATAGTTCGGTGTAAACAAATAGACTAGCGTGTTGAAAACGCAAGGTGCGTTTGAAGCGATCAAGCGATAGCGCGCGTCACTCACATTTTTAAAACGCCTGGCGCAAGATAACTTGCAGAAGTGCGAAGATAAGTACCGCGTGCCTCGAAAATTCTCGCTTCGGCACCATGGAAAAAGGTTTCGCCCCGTGCATTTATTTCGAGCTCTTGTAAAACGTTTTCATCTGAGATAACGTGCCGGTTGGAACAGTATACTACGTGGCATTCTATCGCGGATGACCGATATGTGTGCTCGTGGGTTTGAAGGCGCATAGAGTGTAATGTAACGCTTTATATCATGAGATAATAGAGCGATCCTCACAATGCGATGTTGCGGTTCGTAAAAAAAAATTCCGATTGTTTCTAATTCCACGCGTTAAACAGTTGTGCCCTTTCGCGTCTCCTCGTAGTTTCCCATTTCGATTTCTTGCTGAGCTGACGCTGACCAGTGGAGCTTCGCGAGGCAACAACCGCTCTGTATACTTTGGTGCGGCTACAACGGAAGAGGGCAGGTTGCATTGAATAAAAATTTACTGTGTTGTTTTTCCTCGCTTTTTTTTTACCGTGGCAAATAAACCTCACAAGGCGTCTTCCGTCTATTTTCCGGAATTGCGCGTAACCTATAGGGCAGCTACAATGACGGCTCGTGAATAATTCTTGCAGTCTCGTGTATTCTCATGATAAAAAAAATTTTCACCTTGGCCAGTCAGAAATGTAACCCAGAGACCGGCTGTAGCGATAAAGCAAGGTGTGAGAGCGGGCTAGTTGGTATTCCATAATACTAAAACTTTAGCGCAAAAAGAGCACGGCGGACAAAGAAACGTCGTTTCTTTGTCCGCCGTGCTCTTTTTGCGCTAAAGTTTTAGTATTGTAGCGATAAAAAAAAATAAGACAAAAAAAAATCATGACGGACGTAGGAAAACTGCACGCGCACGGAACCAAAACCGAAACTTGCGAACTATCATAAGCAACGACTTGGCATCTCAATGCATTTCACGAGAGGGGCATCCCTCTCTCGATTCCCTTGCTCTCTATTTGGCCGCATGGCTTAATGGCAGTGTCCATTCTACGTAGAAGTACACTTACAGCGCAAACGCAAAGACGCACCACAAAGAAAGAAACGACACACACAAGCGCTGTGTGGTGCGTCTTTGCGTTTGCGCTGTAAATGTACTTCTAGGATTATGAACCGACTAGGGCCTAAAAGAAGTTTTACTGACATTCTACGTAGTTTCCCTTCCTTTATGGGCGCGCTTGTACTTCACTGATGCTTTCGGGCGAGAGACTCTCCTGCCACACATACTAACGGCTCGCATAGCACTCTTCGGTCGCATCGTCGACTCCGTCGTTTTTCGGCGGCGGCGTCCGCCCCTTGGGCGCTCCACTCGATTGCTTCAATATTGAAAACAGCAGTCAATGCCAAGTGAAATTAAATAAAATGAAAAGTTTTATAATCTCTGATCGGCAGCAAAACTAATTCCCATATACATGTAATTCACATGTGACACGGCAGGCTTACATCTCGTGCACCGGAACATTAAAATTTAAGTAAACTAAGCTATAAGCTGAGGTCGAACGAGCGTTAGGTAAGATAGTTTACGAATATCGTTAATAAAATTACGTAACTTGCGGCGTAAGTGCCCCAATTACCTGGACGACTTACGCATATATGCATGCAGTGTGTGTTCGTCACGACAGAGTGGTACTTAGATTATTAACAACTAGATATGTGTGTCGAGGATATTGCAAAATAGCAGTGTTATTTATGTGTTAAAAGCGCTTTAGTACGCTTGCGTCTTAGTATGCTTGTGCAGCAGTCATTTTCTGGTCAGGAAACTGTTTGTATTCATATCGTAACTATGGGTTCACAATTTGTTCTATTACATGGATTATTGTTGCAGTGTCCGTTCTGAGCAACTTCCCGGAAGCATCCCTGTCCGCTGTAGGAAAAGTCGTGAAAAGGTGGCTCATTGGCGCAAGCGACGGAGACGGCGGTCGAAACAGGAGGCGACAGAAACGGAAGACAACATCAATGTAGAGTCATCTTGACACTACGCGTGGCATCTTGACCGAAGGACACTTGTTTTCACTAATGTCGTTAAAAAATCGTTGTGATCTCCACTTTTATAGTTGTATCCGTCTGATTTTTTATTGATCGAAGCGCTTGCGTGGGTGGGTGCCAATATTTCATACAGCGTCAGCAGCAGTTGTATTTATCAATTTTAGCTCCATGATGTGTACACTCAAGTACAATTGGGCTTAGTTGTCTTTAACAATGCAAACAAGCGTATTTGCGCAAAATTATTTCGTTATTATTACTTCTCATCATTTGAAGCAGTAATTCAGCAAAAATGTTTTCAATTCTATTCGTTTGCGTTAAGCATTGCGTAATAAAAAAGCCAAAGTGGATTGAATATTGCTTATCCCCCAAAAATACTAACCCTCTCTGCGGTCGAAATAATATATACTTGCATAAGTTAAATTCAGAATATTTAGCGGTGAATAACAGCAAATAAAGCATTGGCCGTGCTTCTGGCATCGTTGGCAGTTGATCGGGTCACGTGATGCCCGAGGTAGGCACTGCCGAGTCATCGACGTCGGCCCGACGCCGTTGGCCGACCAGCTGCCGATGGTCGGCAAACAGCCCTGCCACTTGCAAAAAACGACATCGGCCCGGACTAACTTGCCAAAGTCGGGCCGGCCATTTTTTGAACGGCCATGGGCGTCGGGCCTACCTTCTGCCGAGCACGTTTTGTCCCTTGGGTAGCGTGACGCCGCGTGAAAATGGAAACGACCGCTAATGAACGCGCTGCAGACGACACGTATCTCTACTACCGTAACAAGCAGAAAGTCTATAAAGCGCACCAAAAGTAGAGCCGCACACCGAGTTTGCGAATCTCCCTAACAAAATTCTACGTGTACTGGAATATCTTCGTACGCTGTACTCCTATTCTACAGTTATGTCACGCTCTCCTAGGCTAGCAATGGTCAAACAAAGCTAGCAATGCTCAAAACCGGGTGAAAATAAGCGACCAAGGTCTAAAATAATGAGGTTATCAGAAATGACCAGGAAGTAATCGCAATAAAAGAACTTAAACTCGCTAAAAACGCTTCGGAATGATGCGGCTGACACCAGCGCCGCGCAAGAGAGGGCACCGCCACCCCGCCAAGCGCGCAGTAGCTCCTATGACCGCCCTTCTCCGGCGCCTTCGTCGCTACATCACAAGGGGGAAAGAATCTGACTCAACTCGCAACAGACTACACGCACATCAACTGCCGTAACAAGCAGTAAGCCGATAAAGCACAGAAAAATAAGCGCGCATGTTGCACACCCAGTTTACGCACCTCCCTAACAAGATTCTACTCGTGCCGGGGAAACCCTACATACTTACCTCAAACATTGACGTCATCGACAGTTTGGTAAACGGAGCAGTGGCAACTGTACGAACGGGAATCGTTGGGTGTCCGCGCTTCCTCAGGTTTCACAGTAGTGGAGCTGCACTTAGCGCAGGCTTTAGAACAATCGCTACACAAGAACGACTGTTCAAAGTTAAAGGGACTGTCTACCGTCGTTCATGGCTTTCCTGTTTTGTACCGCAATCGAAAGCACACAGTCTCGAGTGTCGCACCTTGCAGCGGTTTCTTTGGAAAGTGAGTACAAATTTTTAAAACAGAATTTTTCGGTCTGCGTTGGGTCTTCTTCCATTGGCGTGAGACATGCCCACAACACTGGTTGGTGGACGCGGTGACGACTGTAGTGCCGGTAAAAATTAAAACCGAAAGCACAAGTGATTTCTGTAGGATTACTTAATTTTCGCTGAACACTAATGTAATGAATGTAACAGCCGTTTTCAGCGTTCTAGCGGTTAAATGAAGCCTTATTATGCGATTATAGAACACTTGTTTTGCTGTAATCGCAGTCTATGCGTTTATTTTGGCACTGCTGCCGCAATACAAGCCAAGTTGATTCATCAAAAAGACAGATAAATGCACGTCTTCACAGCGCAGCACATGTGAGACATCCTAACAACACAGCGGCACGGTACGACCAGCGCGGAGGGCCGCGTGGCATGGCGCATGAGTTGAAACAGGCGAAACCGAAGGCGGCGCTGCAAGCAGCGCCACCGGGTGCTTGTTTGGACGCGTGAGATAAAAAAGCAATGAAATACTCTCTGACGGAACTGAAAGCTGCCTCAAGTGCTTAAAATACAATTTCAAGTCATACATGTTTGTTTTTCAGCAAAATGAGTCTACCTGCGAGGATTTCTTGTCCTACCAGTAGATAGAACCACATCGCCATCGGCCGACGCTAGCGGTCATTATTTAACAATTTTCAACATCAAATTAAAAATATAATTCTTTTTTATGGGACAAAAGCATGCTCATTGCCACCGATGTGACGAACGATCTTCTCATTTTCACCACAATCAGAAAAAGTTTTCCGAGCGGTATTCAGTCCCTTTAGGCTTTGTGTTTTTTTTGTTTTTTTTTAAATTCAGCACTGGGAGGTACGTGAAAACCACATTTGCACATAAGTTTTTCTTCCTGGGGGACATAAAGCGAGACAGTAATTATCGCTGTCAGCCGCCCAATTAACTAAGATTGAATAATGAACTTCTTAATGAATGCAGCAAGCGGGCATGTTTGTATTAAAAAGATGGAGGCAGTCGCGTTTACATAGTTCCACTTGGAACAATTCTTCTGGCATGTCCGTGCCCCGTGATATCCCGCTTGAATGTTTACCTGCGCTTTGCATGGTTACGCAGGCAAGACAGTGAGCACTGGCGCGAAGCTCACCCCGATGTGCCACGGCAGTTGCGTGCGGCGTTTATTCTGACAACGGTTCGAAGGCATAGGCAAAGATGATAACGCTTACTGTTTTGCGACCGGCTGGCGATAGCAAGCAATGACTGCTCGTCACATCAGGGAGGGCGCCGATCCTCACCGTCTTGCATTCGTAATCATGCAAAGCACAATGCTTTACCTAGGCTTTGCCCTCCCCTCCTCCTCATATCTCTTCTCACCTTCATTTCCTTTTGCTACCCCTTGGCTAAATTATACTCCACATGGCTGCGCTATACTTTACATTTCTATGCCGTGCTTTACCCCCTCCCCTCCTCATTTCTCTCCTGGCCTGCACATCTCCCCTCACCCTCACTTCCTTTTCCCACCCTTTTTCTATGCTGTTCTACATAGCTACGTGAACAGCCTCAGAAGAGCCACACACACAAGGGACCGACGAGGACTGGCACTGTCTTGTCTTTGTGCCTCTCCTGCGCTCGTACTCTGCGCCTCTATTCTTAGCTACGGAATACAAACTATTCCGGTCGCACACTTTGCTTCAGACTTTACTACACATGGCTACGGTAAGCTTTGCCCTCTCCCTCCCCTTTCCCTCTTCCTCACACCACTCCTCTTCCTAAATCGCCTTGCTCGTCGCTTCACTCTCTCCATGCATTTTCCCCTCCTCCTCACCCTCGCTTCCGTTTCCCGCCCCGTTGTTATACTAATACATTGCTACGCAATACATTGTTTTGCCTGCGTGACGCCAAGCGGCATGAGATGACTGATGAGAGACGACAGCACACGACAGCCTGGGCGTCTGAAGCGCTCCGCAGTTAAATAGAGCCCCTGAAACAATTCCACTTATTCTTTTCATTGGCTAAGAGGACACGAGTTTGACTGGGACAACGAGCTGCAGACCAACGCACAGAATTGACTGAAAGCACAGCGGACTGCATTATATGAGGAGCGTTTTGGAATGTAGTTACCACGCTACGAAAAAAGTCTCAATCGGATCGGCGACTGTGTAGAGATGTAGCTAGAAAGCGTATGTAAATGTCCCAAATAAAACAATTTTGATTTTTACCGGTTACTACTTGACAAAAGAGCCCTGTGCAAGTAATATTCCAGGTTAAGACGAAATGACAACAATGCAATCTATAGGCAGAGAATAAAACTTTATTTCCTAGACCAGGCTCTTTACGCCCGGAGTGTGCCGGCCACCTCAGTCCATACAGCCGTGACTTGAGCTGATAGCCTAGCCCTGATGACCAGCTGTAGCTTGTCACCGGAATTTGTTCTTGTCAGCTGTGCCTCTCACTGGTCCTCTGGCGTATGTTGTGGATTCTTGTTACATTAAGTGATACAAAACACCAACTTGACACAGACTCGTCTTCAGGTAATATGCTGAGACGTGATTAAAGATTAACGAAAAAATTGGAGGACGTGAAAGCTTTGCAGTGGAATGCGATATCATTCCGGGCCCCTGTGGCATCGTATTCCCATTCGTATACCATGCTTTGCTTCTCGTAGTACATATCAGCATTGTCATGAGAAAGTGAACGTAAGTGCATGTGACATTCGCCGCTGTAAACCCTTTTGACAGCTGCTGCATTGCGAGGACCGCTGCCCCGTGATATCCGCTACGCTACAACTCAGAATTTAGAAATGTAGCTAAGAACCTGCTACGCAAGTCAATACACGCACCTACGCACCTGGACACTTTGCTGATTCTGTAGCTGATGATGATGATAGTGCGCTCTATCCAATCAGGGGACAGTTTGAAACCACTCTCTTGCTACGCAATTCACATGGTGTGATGCCTGCAGCGATTCGACGCTTCTGCGATGCAATATTACGCCTGTCATTCGCCCAACATGAGGCCTCTATAAGGTACTACTCCGCGGTAGAGCACATGACAGCCACGTGCAAGGCCAGCATTCGATTCCGGCTCCAAGTTTCATTGTGATACTTTGTATCCACCGGGATCTTTTGCTCGCAATCAAAGCTCCCGACGCCGGCTCTTTAGAGCAACCGCCTTTAAGCGGTAGACACAGTGTTTCAAGTTTCTTGCTTATGACAGTTTTACGCTTAGGGCTTGACGAAGTGACACAAATTATATTCAATAGTTACATATTTAGCTGCTCAATACTTTGTTAGCGTATATTGTGTAATCAGAAATTTTAATAGCACCAAGGTAAGCTGCATTTATGGTGAACGATGTTGGCCCGAAATGCTAGGTTTTTGAGTGTGTATATCTTTTTTTTCCTTTTTATGATAGCGCTATTGCATTCCACAGTATGCAGAAGATTGCCCTAGCGACAAGACTAAACAAATAGGTCAGTAGCACAAATATAAGAACAAACTGTATTTTTCCACAGAGGGCGACTTCGCGTTCTTTTGTTATTCACAGAAACACCAAAAAACTGGCTGCAAGTACTGTGTTGGGTGTTAAGTCGTCGGTAAAACGCCGTTCTTCTCGACGTGCGGCAGGGTCTGATTGCATGAAGCCGCTGAAGCACTCTTTCGGGCAAGTCGGTGAATTTGAGTTGTAAATGCTTGCATAATCCGATGCGCGCGTATTCGTACGAAAAGCCTTTTGGGGAGCGATATATCCGTAGTTAAAAGGCGCAACGACAATGCGATATCGCTGAGGCTCCATTCGCCGCTTATAGTGCGGCGCTGCGGGGTCTTGGCCTCATACATATGCATGGCTAGCCTTATTCTAGCACGAAGGCAATTACTACGTGTCTCGGATTCTTCGCTCTGCATAAGATCTTGTGAAAATACGAACAATACTCATGACGAAGCCGCATTGGCCCAAACGAACGAGAGCAGTGGTTCGCATCCTACGCGTCGACAGGTGCACGCTCGCTCATCAGCATATGTTAAGTGCCGTGAAAGACAAACGACTGAAACCCAACGCAGTGTAGGCGTACTGCAACGTATTAATGTAAAGGCTCTCACGTGCTCTTTAGTTTGTTCAACGTTCACCCACCATTTTATTATCTTCACGCAGAAGTACTTGATCTAAGTAGCTCAAGGGAACATCACGTATTTTTCATAATTAGCCGTAGAGGAGTTTGGCACACGGGCATCTAAGACACCAACCAGATCAGTTACCGTGGGCAAACGGTTGGCACACTAACCACCAAGTTTCCGTCTTGGTTTAGGCGATGACTGAAAACTTTCTAGTGAGCAGACATTACTAGAGCTGATGCCACGATATCACCTCGACAAACATTAGTTTCTCCCTGTCTCTCACTGTCATTCACCTCCCATGCAGCGACATCGCCTTATTGTAGGACAATGCTCACAACAAATGACTGCACGACCATATGTCATCGCCAAAGAGTCAGCAAACTCACTGATCAGTTTTTTGTCTAGGTCCTCTTGAAATATTTATTTTTATTTTATTCTTTGCCCTTCTCTCCTCCTGTCTTTCTGATACTGCTTCCCGATTAAGGGTGCCATATCGGCGACAAAAGCGATGCTTCTCCTGGCGCTTAGCCGTGCCACCTATAGGTAGACAGAAATGAGCGCCTTGTCTTTGAGAATCAATATATATATATTTCTCCCGGCAGGAGGGGTAGGGATGGAGTGCAGTTGGAATTACCGTGCCCGGTAGATTGAGAGCGATGTAGAAAAAGATCAATCTGCCTTTTTTGTGGCCCCAGTGGTTCATTTAAGAGTATACTGCATATGTAAAGAAAATGCAGGCCCATAATTAGGACTGTCACCGTACGCGGCCTGAGGGGCACCTGGAGGGTAAAGCAACCCCCCCCCCCCTCCATAAATAATGCCTCGGGAAGGCGCTGTTTCACCCTGCGCCTGTCTAAACCTGGATTGGACTGGATTGCCAAAACTTGGATCCCAACTTTTTTTCTTTGTGCAGCGCATAGAACAGCGCATGTAAAACCAAGAGTGGAATTTGTTCGATCACTCGATGTATAGCACGCTCGCTTGCCAACTGCACTTTCTTTGATAAGTGTCGACCTGCAAAGTTTGCTTTTTTTCGTCACAAGCCGAAGTTCAATTCCCTTCACTTTGGATTTTATTTTCCGGAAAAAAAAAACGCTAGGCCTGCGCGGAAAGCGCAACAGTCACAGCGAAAGCTGGAAAAGCGGCATTTCTAGAGCCCGTTATAAACTCTCTTGTGGCTGCTAATACAAGTACATTAGCAACGTACCCACTACGCCACAAATCATAATTTTTGGGAAGTTGGGAAGCACCCACCACGACATTATTTGGTATTCAGCGGAGAAGCGAGGTACCATCTGTGAGGCATTATGTGCACTTTTTTTATTGCGGTGGTTGATTACGATGAATAATTATGGCTGAGCCCTTTGTAATGGGTTGGAAGCTTTAAACGACCCACTAGTTACGTAATTCATATTGTGTGACGCCCGGTCGTTATTGAACTGTCCCACCACGCTTTATAACAAACGTCAATCGGAGAAACGGAGAGCGAGAAAAAAAACGCCAGGCCTGCGCGGAAAGCGCAGCACAGTCACAGCGAAAGCTGGAAGAGCGGCATTTCTAGAGCCCGTTATAAACTCTCCTGTGGCTACTAGGTTTTAAACTGCGCGATGAAGACGGGACGACAGCAGGAACACATGCAAACACAAAAGCGCAGAACTTCCAACTGACTTTATTTACGGGAAGCAGGTGATTTTAAGGCTCTTCAAAGTAACAAACATAAGAGCAAGGAACAGTCGCCATGACACAGATAAAAGCAACAACAGAGGCGCGTGCGCATCACGTACGCGGGAGTTACCTGATATGTCCGTCTAAGAATTCAATTTCATCCCTTGATTGCGATATCGGAGGAGAGCTGGTGCAGCTATCTCCCCTTTTTGCGATGAAAAAAGCCTCAATGACTTCCCTTTCAGTTCTCGACTTAGCCTTCGATGAGAACCTTGTCTTTTCAAGATCAGGCAAACGACTCTTGCTATCGCACCTCCTGTAGTGGAGGGCGAGATTGCTGCCCGTGCCGGTGCTCAAATGTCGCTTGTGCTCGTGTGCACGCTCATTGAAATATCGGTCGGTTTGGCGTATGGAAGACCGACCTCACGAAACGGGTATCTCAAAGATAACGTTGGAATCGCAACTAGTGAATTGCATATGATGGCAGTGGCGTTGATGATGCTGTATGGGCACAAGATTTTTGTAAAGCGGATAGGCAGGTAGACATAATGACACCACGTTTCACAAGCTTAGAGTGCGCACTCTTGTAAGGTAGTAGGCTTTCGTTGGACCTTGGATTATACTTGCAACAGACGTGGCCATGGGTGAACTGTAATTTGATGTCTAATTATTAACTGGATATTGTTGGCCTTTGTCGAATCATGGGTGAAAGTCGAAGCTTTTCCCTCAGAGGAGAAGGTGCTTAGGATGCTAGAGATACTGTGAAAGTCATCGCCGTACAAAAATCTTGTGCCCATACAGCATCATTGTAGTAACAAGGTGTTATTAACAAGCGAAAACGAAGCTGAAGACGACGGAGTGCGCGCGAGAGTGGCAAACGTGAAGCGCGTGAGCTTCAGGACGGCGACGGCCAGAGCGTGCGTGGCCAGCGATCGAGCAAGAAGCAGTTCTTCGTAAGGAAATGCCAGCAGCACTAAAGAGAAGAAACTGAGCCAGGAAAAAGAGACAGGAACAGGACTAACAACTGACTTTATTTCGATGAAGACGCGAACAACAAACCGAAATGAGCATGCGCAGCAACAACCGTGAATCAAAAACAAACAACCTATCACCTATCACTGTCGAGAAATCGGACCTCTTTTTCCTGGCTCAGTTTCTTCTCTTTTCTTTAGTGCTGCTGGCATTTCCTTACGAAGAACAATGTACCAACTTGCCCAACAAGCCACCCTAAAGAAGCAGTTCGTTCGATCCGCGAGCTGGGGGCCATCAGACCAGCCGAGACGAGCCTGGCGTTTCCTGTGGCGAAGGGGTGTCCCAGACGAGGCCTTGCGGCGTGTTCCTGCGGTGGACGTGCGAGCGGGCCAGACCAAGCTACTGATGGTGTGCCAGATGGTGTCCGAAACCAGCTAGCTACCGAGTCAGGCCATGGCGCTGAGGCTGCTGGGGTGCGGCACTACCGACTTCTGAGGGCGTGGTCCTGGCGTCATGTATTTCGGTCCGGCACTACCGAATGCTGAGTGGACTCAGAGCTACTCCGGGTGCATCGTGGTCCGGTGCGGTCCTGAGCGAGCAGCTCGTAATCTGGTTCTGCCACGTCGACGGCTCATCGTGCGTCTCCTGCTGCGAGCGTGCGTCAGTTACGCGGTCGTCGGTGCCGTGAGTGGCGTCTACGGAACCGTAGACTCCGTATTAGGCAGAACGCCCGGATACTCGCGTAGACGTATAGGACTGCTAGGACTGAGGCTTTAGGGAAGAATACTTGTGTATATTAGTGTCCAGCAAGTGTATGTTATGTATTTGTCTTTTGATGAGTGTTGTGTATAAATGTTTTCTTGTCCCTGACTCTGTCTGTGTCTGAGGGCCCACGAACCCATCATCACAATTGGCGAGCCTATGCCAGGATGGTTTATTAAAATCTGAAGCCATTACTTAGATACAGCCTGTGTCATGGAGAAGGAAAGATTTATTGCACTTGGCCGAGAGCTAGGGTTGGAGAATGCTGAACTCAGAGAGTGGGTCGAACGAGAGTGCGCTCAAGCTCGCGATGAACGCGCTAAAGAACGCGAGGTTGCGAAAGAAAATGCAGAGCGACAACAAAAGCTACTAGAGCAGCAGCAGAAAGTGCAAGAACAGGAGCTGAAGATCCTAGAACTGAAGCTTCGACTTCAGGAGAGTACAGGAAGGCTACAGTCATCTGGTACTGATGAGCAAGGAGGAACTAGCACGAGCACCAGAGCGATAACGGAGGTCTGCAGTCCTCATAAATTGATTCCGCCCTTCAATGAAGCTCGAGACGACCTCGATGCGTACCTGCAGCGGTTTGAAAGGGTCGCAACGTGTCAAGGGTGGCCGCATGAAAACTGGGCTCTTTCGCTTAGCCTATGTATGACAGGAGAAGCACTAACCGTCATAGGCCGGTGAGACCCAACAGCCGCGCTGAATTATGATCAGGTAAGAGCATCGCTTCTCCAGAGGTTCCGCTATACTGCGGAAGGTTACCGTGAAAAATTCCCTCAAGCCAAGCTCGAAGCGATCGAAACTGGTCTGCAGTATGCTGCAAGACTCTCCGGCTACTTTGACCGTTGGCTGGAGATGGGCAAAACGGAGACAAGCTTTGCTATAGCTTGAGAGAACTTACGATTTGTGAGCAATTCATGAAGGGTTGTTCTCCGGCACTCAGGATCTTTCTCAAGGAAAGACGTTGCAAGACACTGAGTTCGCTGTGCGAGACTGCGGACAACTTCATGGAAGACGTATGTATACTGCGCGGTAGTAAACACGGACGACAAGAAGATACAAGGACATGCTGGTCCCGCACGAAAGGGAATACTGCCAGCCGATGTGAAGTATGTCAGAAACGTGGTCACAGCAGTGACAGATGCCCCAGTAGGAAATTTGGCAAAGACCAGGCATCATGTATGCTGTCGGAGAAACGGGAAGCTTTGACACCTGAACAGCATAAGAGTGGCTACGTTGTTCTCCAAGACGGCGAAACAATACCCATCGTCAATGCCACATCAAGTCGACGATCTGAGACCGTTGGAGTCGCTGACATGCCTGTTGTGGAGGGGTTCGTAGAGAACAAACCAGTGCATGTACTTCGCGACACCGGCTGCAACACGGTCGTCGTGCGACAATCCTTGGTTCCGAAGGAGAAGTTCACGGGAACAACGAGCCCAGTGTGCTTACTGGACCGCACTTTGTGATATCTCCCAGAGGCAAAAGTCTTTTTGCAATGTGCATTGTTTACTGGAGAGGTACTCGTTAAATGCATGGCGGATCCATTATATGACGCCATTTTGGGCAACATCTAGGGCGCAGCATTGCCGGATACGTTACCTCCAAATGAGTCAGCACCACTTGGCCATGTGAAAACAAGGCATGCACTGTGCACAGACTCTAGCAAAGGAAATGCTGTCACTGGTGCGCAGATTGTATCTGGCGATTTGCCCGCATCCCAACCAAGATAGAATGCAGAGGAAGCGTGTGAACGCTCACGTGAAGACATGAAGAAGCGGCCCCAACCTGAAGAGTCCTCGTTGGAAAAGCAGGAGAAACGAGGAAGCATACTTCCTTACCTGTGATGACGCTGCCTGCTTTAGAAGTGGGAAGTGAGGCGCTTAAAAAGTACCAGGCGGATGCCGAAACTTTACGAAATTGTTTCGAGGCGGTTGGAAAGAAAATCTTGTCGAACGATCGGGAAACGGTGTTTTTCATTCGGGACGGAACCTTATTCCGCAAGCACAAGTTGCCAGATGGGACTGAATTGGAGCAACTTGTTGTACCACGACATTTACGTGAGGTAGTGCTGAAACTAGTCCACGAAGGCATCTTAGCGGGCCATCAAGGTATCACGAAAACAGTAAGCAGGGTCACCGGAGACTTCTACTGGCCGGGTGTCCAATCTGACACAAAACGCTTCGTGAAATCTTGCGACATCTGTCAACGGACGTTTCCACGTCACCTGGTGGGACGCGCTCCCTTGGGCACCACGCCTATCATCGAGACACCGTTTACGAGAGTCGGCATCGATATTATCGGTCCATTTCATCAACATCTGAAAACGGCAATCGCTACGTACTGACAATGATAGATTTTGCAACGCGATACCCCGATGCGGTAGCACTTCCCTCCATTGAATCGAGGCAGGTTGCAGAGGGTCTCCTGGAAATGTTCTCCCGCGTTGGCATACCAAGAGAGATCGTCAGTGATCGCGGCACATCTTTCATGTCAGCAGTCATGAAGGAGTTCAGTCGACTGCTTTCGTTCAAACAGCTGCCCACTACGCCATACCATCCGATGGCTAATGGTCTGATTGAGCGCTTTAATGGCACATTAAAACGCATGATAGTGCGCATGTCTCAAGAGTGTCCAAAAAGATGGGACCGTTAAATTGGTCCATTACTGTTCGCCTACAGAGAGCTTCCTCTATGTAACACTGGATTCTCACCATTTGAATTATATAGTTCGAACATTTGCACATCCGCTTTCCGTAAGCTATGCTTTTTGCGACATAAGTTAAAACACACACCACCTGATGTCAAACTACTCGCATATTCATCCATTATAAGGCCCAAGCTGGAATACGCATCCATTGTCTGGGACCCTCATACGAAAAAGAATATCGATGCATTGGAGATGATACAACGAAAATCAGTTAGATTTATTTATTCTAAATACCGCCAATCAGACTCTCCGACTCAACTAATGAATCTTTATGGCATAAAATCATTGCAATTACGAAGAAAAATTGACAGAATGAAATTTCTGTTTCACTTGAAGAATCGTCAATTGCTACTTCCCCCTGAGCCCTACGTGACATCATTGGCGTCGCGAACTACAAGGCATCGACATGAACAATCACTAACCCCATACAGCACCAAAACTAACCTATTCAAGTTCTCATTTTTCCCGCGCACAATTAACGACTGGAACTCGCTGCCAATATCATCAGTGCAAAGTATAAAAACAATTGAAAGTCTTCAGGATTGGTGATAGGTTATTTTAATTATGTTCCTTTTTTGTGTGAATATTGCTTTTTTTTTCCTCATACTTTTTGACATGTTCAAGGTGTTATTACTTGCGTGCTTTGCTGTACAAATTAGACACTGTCTTTTGTTTTTGTTTTTCCTTTCAGTGCACTGTGTGTAAATGTGTCTATGTATTGCCTTTACGAGTACACTTTTGCCCCTCCTGCTAGGGCCCAAGACGGGCCTGCAGTATCTTGTAAATAAATAAATAAATAAATAAATAAATAAATATGGGAGATACGTGCGAGGGCCAATGGCTGTTCTCAAGGAGCTCTGGACGAACGCTCGCGTTGAAGAAGAGACCAAGACGACATACACGCATATGTTGGAGCTTCGGCGACGTTTAGAAAGCACCTGTGCACTTCCACACGAAGAATTGGAGAAGACCAAGACGCTGCAGAAAAGATACCACGACAAGAAAAAGAGAAAGCGTGAACTTTTTCCAGGTGACCAGGTGCTCGTATTTTTACCAGCCGATACCAACAAGCTGGTACTCTCCTAGAAAGGTCCCTTTCCAGTTATCGAAAAATGCAGCAAACGCATTTACCTTGTCAACCTTGGCGATAAAGTCACGCTCTTTCATAAAAACATGTTGAAGAAATATGAAGAACGCAAGCCACTACGCCAACAAATGACTGCACGGTCTACCACGCGAAGCCGCGTATACTATAATCGGAGGAGAAAGCCTCACAGCAGTGGCTCCAATTCACCATTATGTTTTCTGTATGACCGGCCGTTCGTTCTGCGCTGTGACCGGCAAACCCATACGTGAATTCAGTCAGTGAAGCACCTAAATGAGGGAGTCCTACGGTGGGGTTTGCTTCTCATGCAATATGACCGTCTCGAAGAAATACACTCTTGGTAGACGATGTGGATGCTGACTATATGAGTCGCGCGGCTTTTACTGACCAGTGGTTGCCGTTGTACAAACACTTTTTATCACGTATTGTGATCTTAATGCAATAGTTCTTGCATTTGTGAACATTTGTGTTTGAACTTGTGTGTTATGTTCGGGAACTGTGTGTTACGTGTGTACAACGTACTGAAAGTTGGGGGCAATATAGTAAGAAGGTGTTATTAACAAGCGAACACGAAACTGAAGACGACGGAGTGCGCGCGAGAGTGGCAAACGTGAAGCGCGTGAGCTTCAGAACGGCGACGGCCAGAGCGTGCGTGGCCAGCGATCGAGCAAGAAGCAGTTCGTTCGATCCGCGAGCTGGGGGCCATCAGACCAGCCGGGACGAGCGTGGCGTTTCCTGTGGCGAAGGGGTGTCCCAGACGAGGCCTTGCGGCGTGTTCCTGCGGTGGACGTGCGAGCGGGCCAGACCAAGCTACTGATGGTGTGCCAGATGGTGTCCGAAACCAGCTAGCTACCGAGTCAGGCCATGGTCAGGCCATGGTCAGGCTGGGGTCCGGCACTACCGACTTCTGAGGGCGTCGTCCTGGCGCCACGTATTCCGGTCCGGTACTACGTAATGCTGAGTGGACTCGGAGCTACTCCGGGTGCATCGTCGTCCGGTGCGGTCCTGAGCGGGCAGCTCAGAATCTGGTTCTGCCAAGTTGACGGCTCATCGTGCCTTTCCTGCTGCGAGCGTGCGTCAGTTACGCGGTCGTCGGTAACGTGAGTGGCGTCTACGGAACCATAGACTCCGTATTAGGCAGAACGCGCGGATACTCGCGTAGACGTATAGGGCTGCTAGAACTGAGGCTTTAGGCAAGAGTACTTGTGTATATTAGTGTCCAGCAAGTGTATGTTATGTATTTGTCTTTTGATGATTGTTCTGTATAATTGTTTTCTTGTCCCTGACTCTGTCTGTGTCTGAGGGCCCACGAACCCATCATCACAATCAAGTTTCACTCGACAGGTCGAGCGTCTGCTCTCTGCTGGCTATCCGCAACATTTGCTTCGTAGCAGATCCTTCGTAGCGCAACACTTGCTTCGTAGGAGCTTTTATCTGTGTCATGGCGACTGTCCCTTGCTCTTATGTTTGTTACATTGAAGAGCCTTAAAATCACCTGCTTTCCACAAATGAAATCAGTTGGAAGTTCTGCGCTTGTGTGTTTGTATGTGTTCCTGCTGTCGTCCCATCTTCATCGCGCAGTTTAAAACTTTTTTTAAAAAGAGGTCAGCTCCAGACCCATGCCTTTTCTAGGCGTGGCGGACCATCGACGAACATGTGGCTTATACCGTTTGGCCACCTCGTGCAGGTTAGTAACTGCTATAGCACGATGAGGAGTAATTGCCGCGGTCTTTTGGTCTTGCCGTGCCCCCAACGCTGTTCTTCTATTGCTCATGATGTATACTGTGTATGTTTGTTGCTGTTGTGCGGTGACGTCGAGTGAAATCCCGGCCCCACTAGCAGTGGTGGTACTTCGGTCGAGTCGAAACTGAAGGAGCTGGGGTGCTATTTTGTAAGCCATCTGTCACAGAACGGAGGCGGAGCGTTCTGTGACCTGCACGGGATTGGTTGAGGCTCGTTCAATTCGAATTCAATATGCATTGTTTAACGGTCCAAGACGTGAGAATAGCCTGGAAAAGTCATAGAACGGTCATGTGAGAGTCACAGAACGGCCGGAGACCTTGTTCCGTCGACCTCCTCTCCCCGTTCTATCGACAAAAATGGATACAAAACGGTCTCTGGACGAGCTGGATTGCATCGAAACGTATGTGTGTGGGCTCGGGAGAGGAGCGGCTTCACGCGCTGACTGGTATTCTGCCATCTCCTTTTTACGACAGTTTTCGAAAATGGCGTCTCCTATCTCGTTCATGCCATTTCGTGTCGCTTGCGTGACTGCTGCAGTCACGCATAAACGAAGCCCCGAGGTAGAAGATGCGTTTGAGGTGATAACTGAAGAGGAGTTCCGGCGGCACTTTTGTCTGAATAACGGTTCGAATGCTCGCGCTGTTCAAATATTACTACAAGTGGACAAATACTAGAAGCATTGGTTAGAACAGTGTAGATGCCAGCGGCACTATCAACAGTCTCTCGAAACTGTGAGACCACCTAGCGCTATGTCAAAATGCTAACACAAATAAATTGTTAAAGTAATCGCCTTCTTCAGTTTAAAGGTTTCAAAAACAATGTCAGGCAATATTAATGTTCAGCTATAACGATTTCATATTTTTTCGTGCGCTGAAAATATTCCCAAACTCCTTAGCTAGCTACTGGCTGCTTGCTCCCTCTCGTTATTCCGTTCGGTCCCGCCTGCATTCTGTGACAGAACGCTTAAAAATAGCGCCCCTGCTGTCTGGCCAGAAAAAGTTGACGGCGGATGTAACTGCACTCAGAGAACAACATAATAACATGGAAAAAGTTATCGCTGATTGGGGAGCCAGATTCGTCGAATTGGAAAGACGAGCCTCGCGCGTCGACGACCTTGAACGCACTGTAAAATTGCTCGAAGCGAAGTTGAATGATCTGGAGGATAGGAGCAGGTGATCCAATTTAGTAGTCTTTGGGATTCCTGAGGATGTGGGCGAAACTGAAGCTATTCTTAAAAATAAGGTTCTTGAAGAAGTTTTCTCCAGGAAAATTGCTGTTCATTGCAAATCTGTCGGCAGAATTCATCGCCTCGGTAACGCGGGTAATAGGAGACCAGTCATAATTTACTTCCAGGACGACACCGAAAACAGCTTACGAGAACGGAAATCTGGGCGAGTTTGTAAGAATGCATCATAGAGCAGGTCTCTATGATGCATTCTTTAGCGTTCGTCTCTTATTTATGTTCCTGGCTTGTGTCAACATATTTTTTGCGCCACTTGTTCTATGATGAAAAACAGCTTATCTAAAAAAATGCTCATCAACTAAAGGGTACTCGAACACCAATGCAGAACGATTATTGGCGCAATACGCTAAGGAACCGTAAACTGCTGTGGGATAGCGTGAAAAGTGACAGAGAGCAAGGCAAGAAAGTCAGCCTACGTAACGATAAGCTGCGCATTAACAATGAACTTTTCACATGGGATGAAAGCAACAACGAGGGTAAAAATTAACGATCAACAAAATAGTTCCAATAATACTTGACTTTCCTCCGTTGAGGCTTCCCCTCATTCTAAAGAACTTCGAGTTTTAAACAATACCGCCCGCAGTGTCGTAAATAAAGATAAAGCCTCGAGGCTACTATTTTAAGTTACAATCCTCATGCAGTTGTCATAACGGAAACTTTGTTGCACGATAATATTGAAGATGCAGTTGTGTTTCCTCCGTCGTATAGGGCATATCACCGTGACAGAAGTACTAGGGGGGGGGGGGGGGCTGTTTTGTTAAACAACACTATAGCTGCTACTCCATTACCACAGGCTGATAACTTAAGAAGCCGGGTCAATAACGTTTTCTTGCTGGGATAAATCATTCTCACTTTTTGCCATTTATCGAGCCCCTGACTCTCCCCCCGAATTCTTTGGCAATCTTTTTACACGCATGGCGTCTTCCGCAAGCAGGTGATTCTAATCTGCCTGATATCGATTGGGAAAACAGATTTTTTTGCACCGCGAATAATTCACCGTTACGATATTTGCATGACATCATCCTATCTCACAATCTGGATCAGATAGGTAAACAGCCGACGCGCACCTGTGGTATGCCAGCATCCATACTAGACCTTGTGTTTATTAGTCGTTCACTAGAAAACTTTTCTGTATCGGTTGACCGTGGAATTTCTCATCACAACGTAGTATACTGTACTTTTTCTTTGCAGGTACCTAACACCAGCAAACGCAAAACTATCACTGTTAAAGGCTTCTCTAGTGCCAGAGATGAAAGTATCTTGGATTATCTGGAACTATGCCTTGATGATTTTCACAGCAACAATACTGGTGTATTTTGAGATAAGTTTAAACAAATTATTGCATACTGTCTTGGCAACTTTATTCCCAACAAAACTAAAAAAGCATCGAAGACTACTCCTTGGATAACGAGAGAAATCTTACACCTCAAAAGAAAAGTAAAGCACCTAAGGCAACAGCGTGCCTCACGTGTCATTATTCACCAAACGCAAGATAAATTAAACTTTGAAGTACAGGTAGCTAAGCGCTGGTATTTCCAGCACACGTTGCCAAACTTCATTCGCCCGGCACCCCAAACATTTGGTCATTTTAAGCACGAAAACAAACTCAATTGACCAAATCGTTCACGAAGGCCTCGTCGCCGTCGATAAGCAATGCATCGTAGAGCGCTTTAATCTATATTTTCAGTTTATTTTCTAGTCCTGATACCATTGTAAACCCTCATCGCTTGCCATGTGACTCGAACACTGATTTGTATCACAACCAGGTGTGGTATCAATGTTACTGAACTTTAAATCATCTCCAGGACCAGATAACATACCGAATGCCTTTCTGCGCAGATACGCTGAAGCATTAGCCCCCTTTTTGGCAATCATTTGTCGTTCCTCGTTGTCGTCAGCTATTCTTCCTGCAGACTGGCTAACTGCGCGTGACGTTCCCATTCCAAAAAAGGGCGACGCAGCACAAGTAACCAATTATCGACCCCTTTCATTGACATCCGCATGCTGCAAGTTAGTTGAACATTTTATTGCTAATGAAAGAACAAAGTTCCTAAATGATAACACTGCACTTTCTCCTCACCAGCATGGTTTTCCCAAAAAGTTACAGACTGTAACAAAATTAACGACAATTATTCACTACTTTGCTAGTACTCTTGACAAGTCAAGCCAAATCGACGTGGCACTTCTGGACGTTAACACTTCGTGACCGCACCTATTTCCATCGATAGTATGTTATCGATAACTTCAAGTTGATGTATTGGACCTCTCTGAGCGGTTCTGGACAGCTAACGCAATACAGAGGGTAAAATAACATGTTTTTTATCAGTTTTGTTTGCGAGTTTCTTTTTTCCACAGCGGGGAGATTTTTAAATCTCGTTCGCAGTTGGATAGGTGAGCGCTCGTTGTGTCAGACTTCGCGCCGACGTCACTTGCGGGTGTTCCACAGAAACGGCGAATTTGGACGGATTCCGATTAATCTGAGCGGGAATCTCTGGATGATGGTAGCAGCAGAGACACGGAAGACGACTTCAATTCGCTAGGCTTCAGTACGGACGGCGAAAGTGCGTTAAACCTCCCCGGAACATCAGCAGCTATCCGCCGGTAAGTTTCGTCTTCTCCTCGGGTCGTTTTATCGCTGCCGCGCGTCGATGTAAACGTATCCGGTGCGTACTAACATAAACAGCTCTTATCTGCGAGGTGTTAACTTCATTCGGGCGGGAGCATTTGGCGCCGGCGGCAGAAAGAGCGCAGTTCTCTCCGCGAAGACGGTGCGGAGTGGACTTTGACCCAACGCTCCGGTGCGCTGCGCGGCGGCGTCTTCGTGTTGTTTTTCACAGCAGAAGTCGTGAGAGAGATATGCAACCACACAGATAAGTATGTGTGGATGCATACATTCGAAAAGCCAACATACAGTGAGAGGGACGGATCCATGGAGGGAGGTTACTGAAGGGAAGATGAGCAAGTTCGTCGCACTCCATGTGTACATAGTAATCGTTGAAGTCCCGCGCTTGCATTGGTGTTGCTGTTAACGACACATAGTTCCAGGTCTTCGTCCACCATCAGTGATGCCACGGAAAAGGTTCAAGGCTTCTTGAGTGTCTCTGATCAGAAGACGACCGTCGCATCCCACGAGAAGCTTCACCACGTGTCTTCTCTATTGCAACACATGAACGTTTCTTCTACGCTATTTTTTAACCCCGTCGGAACCTTTCAGTGGATCAGAAAATGGTGAAATCTGAAGGCCGGTATGGTATTCGGCAGTATATGAGGAAGAAAGAGGACAAATGAGGGTACAATTATGGATTTTTGCAGATTTGGAACAGGCTACACTGTTCATTTCAACGAACACAGGAAAATTGAAAAATACCAGAACTGCAAACAATGCTAGGAAAGTTGAACAGAAAAAAAAATCCAAAACGTGCAGCCAGCGTTTGTTTCACCGCGTCGAGAAACTGCATCGCGCGGTGGCATGATAGGCACTAGTGCCTATATTCTTGTATTCATGTAAGTAATCTTTGTACTTACAGAGCTTATATTTCCACTATTATTATACGAGGGCTTTGCGTTCAAAACCTATATTTTGATTTTTTTCATGTTTACCCTCCGCAGAGTAGCATTCATGTTTTTTATGAATCTTTTTTTTCTTTTTGATGAATTGTTCTTTGTTTGATATTTTTTATTATATTCGAATAAATCCGTTGTTTGGAATTAATACTGCTGGAAAGACCAATTCTTCCTCTATTACTTAATACCCTACACTTTAGCATCAATTATTTTCTGTGACAGGAAAAAACATATTTGGTGGACTAGCCAAAAACAACCGATTTTTCCGAGGTCACGAAAGTGTTAAGAAAGCGTTTCACCTTGTTCCTCACAGTAATGTCATTGAAAAACTGCAGTCAATTAACCCTCCCGCATACATATTTAACTGGGTAGCAGCTCATCTGTGTAATCGCAAACAGTTTGTATCAATTGGTAATTACTTTTGTAATGAACTTTCGGTAACGTCTCGAGTTTCCCAGGGTAGTGTTTTGGGACCTTTACTATTTCTAGTGTATATAAACGACATCGTTAACGAAATTTGTCCCCCTATTCAAATTAGGCTATTTGCAGACGATTGTATATTGTTTAATGAAGTTTGTTCCCTTAATGGTCAATTAATGCTTAATTAAAATCTTCAAAACATCTTGTCGTGGTCCGGGCGATGGGGTATGGAATTGAACAAGGAAAAAATAGTCTACCCGTCTATAACAAAAAACCCGCATTTCCCCGAAGGGGAGTATGAGGAAGTGCGAAGCACGGGGTGATGCTATGAGGGGGCGCGCGCGACTAAACTGCAGAGCCGAGCGAAGGAGACGGCAGCGAGAGAGCACGCGCCAGCCGACCCACGGAGGTCTGGCCGTTTTTAAGTGCAAAGCACTTTTACTGATGATGATGATTTGTCTTCCGAACTCGCTCCAAAGAGCCCGCAACGCGTTCAACTTGTTGGCGGCGTTCCGCACGCCCGAGATGGGGCTCAGGTTGTTGTCGAACCACAGTCGATCGCACACCGCGCAGCTATATCCGAAGCTGCGGTCCAGGAAGTCTCGCTTGAAGCGCGCGTCCGGCCGATCGAATTCGAGGGCCCGCGCTCGCTCACGCATCGCGCGTCCCCGAGCCAGATCGGCTTCGGGGTGCTCGGCTCGCTTCGCACGCTTTCGTTCGGCGTCTCGCCGCCGGCCTTCATCACCACAGGCAATGCGCGGGGCGCGCGCAGCCACGGAGCGGAGGGCGGAGCGCGCGCAGTCACGTGGGGCGTGACGTCGCTGCGCCGTTGCTACAGACGCTCCTCTCCGCTCCTCGCGCCGTTGCTATGGGACGGCGGATTCAGGGTCGCTTATAAAGTGCATTCGCACTTAAAAAACTAAAAATTCGGCAGATCCCACGCCTTGTAGGAATCGGGTTTCATGCGAAGCAATCAGTGAATAGTTGTTTATGCTGCATTTTTTTGTCTTTGAGCCAAACTATACGAGGTGGATCGACGTGTTTTTTTTTTTTTAAGTATAGTAGTTGTGTGCACATCGTGGCTTTACCAGGCACGTCGACAACACTGGCGTTTAAAGGGTAACTTACGTTATGACGTAACGTCCGCACTCAGTTTAGAGCACTGACGTCAGTATTATGAAAACTAAGTGCACTTTACGGTGCGTTGATGCGAATAACATACGTAACTTTCATTAACGTACTCCTCCGAAGTCGAGCAACGCTTGAATATAGCTTGCTGAATCGTAGAAATAAAATTTAATGTTTATTAGACTTCCAGAAAAGCGGAGCCAATACTGGAACCACAACTGACTTTAATCCAAATTGAACAAATAAAAAGAAATGCCAAAAAATTAGTACTACGCGCGTATATTTATTAATGATTACATGCGCAGAGCTAACAAGGTGTGGGAAAAAATAAACGATACACTAAATCGTAGGCCAGCCACTACACGAATAGATACACTGAATATCGATGGTACTTCTATACGCGGCACAGAACTTGCGGAAATATTCAATGATCTTTTTGTGAAAGTGGGATGCGTAGATCACGATATTCAGCCCACACTGCACCTAACCTCGTGAAGGGAGTCTCTATTTCTAAAGCCTACTAACACTTCTGAGGTTATTTCAACATTTTTATGTCTGAAAAATAGCCGCAGTAGCGATATGGACGATTTAGAAATCAGACCAATTAAGTATGCCATAGACCTTCTCGCTCCTGTAAAGCCTACTAACACTTCTGAGGTTATTTCAACATTTTTATGTCTGAAAAATAGCCGCAGTAGCGATATGGACGATTTAGAAATCAGACCAATTAAGTATGCCATATACCTTCTCGCTCCTGTAATAACGCACATTTTTACGCGTCCCTGTCGACTGGAGTTTTCCCTCGCAATATGCAAGTGGCGCGAGTAATAGTTATACATAAAGGGGGTGATAAAAACAATATTGCCAACTATAGACCAGTTTCCTTTCTTCCTATACTATTGAAGGTCCTCGAAAATATTATCAACTTCCGTATTGATAATTTTTCGCAGACACATAACTCGCTAACCGAGTGTCAGCATGGTTTTCGAACGAAACGGACTGCGAAAAGTGCATTAAATATACAACAGGATCTTATTCTTCAGAACATTGCAAAAAGCTAACGTTAGGGTTATACTTAGACTTTAGCAAAGCATTTGATAGTCAACCACTAACTGTTGCATACGAAACTAGAAAGATACGGCTTCCGAGGAATAACACTTGAGCTTACCAGATGGTATTTAAAAAGTCAACATCAATTTGTTGAAATTAATGACAACAGGTGACAAACGAAACCTATAACAGCGGGTGTGCCTCAAGGTAGCATCCTTGACCCGATATTTTTCTTTATTACATTAATGACATTGTACAAATTAATGATATGTGTAAGTTTGTCGCATATGCAGATGACTGCTTCATTTTTCAGAGGAAAAGACTTAGAAGAAATAACGCCTATAGCTAGCACCGTCTGTAACAATATTCAACACTGGTTAAAGGCAAACTTCTTGATTCTCGATGAAGCCAACACAAAATGTGTCATTTTTCGTGCCCAAGGAAGTTCTACTACATTCCCAGATAACATTGTTTTAGGTCCATATACGATTACCATTACGTCCTCTATGAAAACACTCGGAGTTATATTCACAGCGCACATGTCCTGGAATGATCATGTTGGCAATGCTTGTGCGAAAGTGCGAAAAGTTGTTGGTCTTTCAAATCGCTATCGAAATCTATTACCCTATAAATTTATGCTCTCTTCCACTCACAACTCACTTATTGCTCGCTCATACGGGGTAACACCACGGCACAGTATATTCAGATGCTGGAAGCACTTCAAAAGAAAGCAGTTCGAGCCATTGAGAATGTTTCTTTCTTCGAAAATACGGAAGAGCTTTTCAGACAAATTAAAATAATAAAAGGTGGCGATATTTGGAAACTGAAAACTCTACAATGCTACCAGGGCGCTATGCTAGGAAAACTAGATTCATGTCTAACCCTCGCTGATCTACAAGAAAATAAAAGTACATATTCATATCGCCGTCAGGCCCCATGGCAAATGCCTTTTTCGCGTACAAATTATGGACAACAGCGCCTTTGTCACACACTGCCTTCCCTACTGAACCATTTCAACAAACAAAGTGTTGATGTGTTACCGCTAAACAAAACTAAAATGTTGGACTTGTTCCTATAGCGGCTCATTAACAACATGTGATTAAAAAGAATCACACCGGTTTTTGATAGCATGCTGCTGTTATTGTACTTTTCTTTCTGTGTTATAAAAAAGTGTTTCTCGGTTGTACTTTGTAGTTGCTGTATACTTGTTAATTTATACACTTCTCTTCCTTTCATCCCAATGTTTATTTTGTATTCAGTTGGAATGTTATTTGTCTGGTGCTTTATACTTTGTAACATGCTTTCTTCTATTGTTTTGAAACCAACTTCACCACTGTCTGACTGGGGGACCGGAGCTTTGTTTAAGCCGAATAATTTTCGGCTTTTTCACCTTATGTATAAACATTTCGACAGAAGTCTGTCTGGCTGGGTGGAAGAATTAAGAAGTTGAAATACCTCCAGCCACAAATTCTTGGAGGAAACCCGACGTTTCGAGACCGGCTTGGTCTCTTCTTCAGGGGTGACTGTGCTGATCAGGGGGGCTTCGTCGCAGCTTGTTTTTGGCTCCGCCTTTCTCTTTCCCTCACGTTCCGGAGGCCGTGCACGTAGATCGGAGGCATTGTTCCGAGGGACCGGTTCACATTCGCAGGTGTGTTCGTGGCACATCCAGAACACACCTGCCCCCTCCTACTTGGACCCAACTAAGGTCTGCAGTATTGTATAAATAAACAAAATAAAATAAATATACGGGGTGGCCGGCGAACGGTTGTGCAGCGCGAGCAGTCAGTTTTTAAAGACGATAGTCTTTCTTGGGATACTTAAACAGAGAAATTTTGGTCTGTCTGTCTTTCTGTTGGTCGGTACGTCACTCGAATCAGCCAGTCGGCCAAAGTTGAACCACTTGCCCAAGGGCCAGCCATCTTGAACGGCTGTCGATGTTCATACTTGTGTACATTGCCGATCAAAAAGCAAACATTACGCATATCTGAGGCGCAACACCACTAGGTAAATATTAGGTGGTGTGTTCCTTTATTAGAAAATGCATACATACGTAATCTAAAGACCCTAGTTTTTTAAGCTGCGCTGAAAATGCGACTGCGCACAAACTTGCCTTCCTCCGTGCCCTCTGCACGAGTTCACTGTTGTGTTTCGGTTTCGGTTCTGTATTGCACTGTACGAATGCCATGGGGCGCCGCTCTGGCATTCCTGTTTTACCCAGGCGACGTGTAAATAAAAGAGTGTGTGGAGAGTACTCGTTGAGTGCGGACGTTTCTTCTGCTTCAGCGCTTCGCGCCAAACCGCGTGTTCGGGCTCGCTGGCGTCCCCGCCGGTCTTCGCCTGCTGCTGTGCCGGGACTACCAGCCCGCAACACAGCACTCATGTTTCCCGACGCATTGCCAGATGGCGTCCATATCTCACGCAGCGCCTCTTCTATCGTCTTTAGACGACATTTGCAGCGAAGTACGCAGATACGCGGCCAATTTTTTTCAATCAAGAAACTTGCCAGCAGACGCTGCCTGCGTCGGCACTGTCTCTTGCGGGCGAAGGCGTGTTCTCTTTCCTTGCAAGCTGGTAGTTCAGCGTTCATCGCAGAAAGAGCGTTTTCATAGTCAACGCGCTCCGTTCGCTCTCTCTCTCGCCACACGGCGAGCGCTGAGGCGGTGGCGCCCTCTCTTGTGCTCAAGCAAATGGACAGGACACGGCGATGCACGCGCGACGGGACACGACGATGCCCGCCGACACGCCGAGACCCTAAGGTGCTTCGCCCCTAAAAGCTTAAAGCACAAGAGGACGTGGAGTGCAACTTGCTCCTCGAGAGATAGCCGCATCATCTTCATCGCCGCTCTCACTGTGGGTGCTTCGAAGCCTTCTATGTGCAGTGAAAAACCCTCGTCGTCGAGATAGTTGCTTTGAACTTGAGTGTTAGAGAGCCCTCGCCTTCTCGACGTCACCATGTTTACAATGATAGAAACGTGCCTGGGCTCTGAGAACATTCCACTCTCAAACCTGTGGGCAAATATATTAATCTGGGGCCGAATTCACGAAAATTCTCTTTCGTAAGTGAGTTTCCCCATTCGTCTGCTGGATTCGCTAATGCAATGTTCCGCATCGTGATTGGCTGAATTGTTCTCTTACGAAAATATTTAGCGGAACACGTTTTTTGTGAATGCCGGCCCTAGAATCAAAAAGCCTAAGCAACAAGAAAAGCGCTTGCAGTCTGCTAGCACCTATCAAGAATGTATAAAAACAAGTGATTTCGAGGCGGCCCACGCCGCGCTTGGTGTGATAGCACACTGTGCAAGTAATCAATGACAACGTAGAGATGGGCACTACCAATCATATTGGACGGTTGGGGTCCATTAACGTGGATATGCATGGATTCCACCGGTCAATCACGTTTAGCCTGCAGCGGAATGCGGTTGCTGAGAATAGCACGGACCCCAAGACGCCTACTCTACTCGCTCTTAGTTCGCGATAGCGGTGGAGCAAGCACAGCCACGAGTGAATGAATGGTCGCTCACGCGGTTCATAAGGCCGCTTTGATGACATTAGATGAAGCGCCTCACTTTAAGGTACGACCAATTTGTTACGAAAATTCTGATACTGGTCAGTAATAAAAGAGGACATCGCTAGCTCCCCACGTTCAATATTATGGTTCTCATGCACAACAGCAACACTACGTATGCTATGTACATGTAAAACAGCGTGAGTTTCAACAGAAAGTTCTGAAGAGAACAAACGATAACACATCGCTAACCTACGTGGCTACAGAAGGCTTTACGGATCTGAAATGTGCACGGTGTGGACCATCATTGGGAGTGTGACTTGCCCAGAGTTGTTCAGAGCGCATTTTCACGAAAACTTGGCGTATAGAAAGAAATGATCAGGTTTAGCTTGTCAGGGAGGGCCCGCCGCAGTGTTTGCTCACTGATGCACGAGACATACAAAGCCGCAGTACTTCTTTCTTGCAAGCGCGTTAACAATTAGGCTAACACGTTCGGACAAGGGAGCGGCTGCGGTTTGTCGTCTCCTAAGCCTTCTCCAAAGGTTTCTCCTGACATCCGCTTGTGGCGTGACAGTCTATGGGCGTCGCGAATAGAATCTGAAAAAACGCCAGGCCTGCGTGAAACCGCAGCACAGTCACAGCGAAAGCTGGAAGAGCGGCGTTTATAGAGCCTGTTGTAAGCTCTCTTGGGACTACAATACAAGTACACTAGAAAGGTACCCACTACGCCATAAATCACAATTTTTGTGAAGTTAGGAAGCACCTACTAAGCCATTATTCGTCATTCTGCGGAGAAGCGAGGCACTAGCTACACGTCTGTAAGGAATTATGTGCACTTTGTTGACGCGGCGACTGATGACGATGAAGAATTATGGCTCAGCCCTTGTAATGGGTTGGAAGCTTTAAACGGCCCGCCAGTTATGTAATTTGCATTGGGTGACGCCCGGTCGTTATTACCCTCTCCCGTCATGCTGTATAACATACGTTGACCTGGGAGAGAGACGGGGGGTGGGTGGCGAAGAACTTTACTGAGACCCCGAGGAAATGGATCATGCGCTTATGGGCTTCCTTGGCAACCAATACAAGCGCGCTTGCGAGGAACCCACTACGCTATAAATTATTGTAATTTTTGAGAAGTAGGGCAGCAGGCACTGTGCCAATTTTCGTCGTTCTATGGAGAGCTTTGGTACCTGCTAAACGCATGTAAGGCATTACGCGCACTTTGTTGATGCTGTGCCTGATGACAATGAAGAATTATGGCAGAGCCCATTGTAATGGGTTGGAAGCATTCAACAACCTACTCGCTGCGCAATTCGCATTGCGTGACGCCTGGTTACAGAATTCGCGTTGTGCGACGCTTGGTGTTTATTTTACTCTTCTACCACGCTATATTTCATATGCTAATGTGGTTCCTTCCCGACATCAAGCCTATACAGGACCTTTTTGCAAAGCAGTTTCAAGCACCGGCATGGCTCAGAGGTTGAATACTGGGCTCCCACGCAGAGGGCCCAGGTTCGAACCTTGTTCCATCCTGAAATTTTTTTCTTATTTAGTTTTTTTTCTTATTTCGAGCGATAGTGGTTACGGACACCGGCGGCGGCGGACAACTACGGCGCCAAGAACGGCCGGTGAAATGATCTCATAACAGCTTTCGCTGTAAAAAAAAAAAAAAAACTAATGCAAGTGGTACTGCTTTCCGTTTCCGCCTGGGAAGAAAGTATTGCGATCGTCGAGCGCATATAGCAGACGACAAGCGGAATGGGGTTTGCCCCTCGCACATAAAAAAAGGTGTTTTCATGGCAGCATTACTGTTTTTTTTAGTTTTTTTGCTTGGAAATTTGGTCAATTAAGCACCAGGATAGTAACTGGCGCTATTGACGCATTTCCCGCTTACGTGTGGGTCCACGAGCTCACATAGGCGTGACTATATACTAATACATCGTGTCAGTATAGTACGAGGGAAGGGCTGACGTCACTTCGTAGTGTGCGCTAAGCAGTGCAATGGCGTATGTTCCGGATTATTTAGCAATGTGCATGTCCAGGCTAGTTGGTAATCCATTATTTCGTTTTTAGCGCAAGATATTTCTGAAGCAAGGGCGAAAAGAATGCGACGCACACAATTCAAGTTCCTTTCGCCCTTGTTTTCGAAGTTTTTCGCGCTAAACAAGAAAGCCAGGTGATTACAAAAAAAAATATATGCTGTGAACACGTTTACTGCGAACACAGTAGGTGATTTACTCGTATTTTATTATTTTTTTAAAGGAAAAAGTGAAATATGTTGAACGATTGGAACCATAATGTGCAAACATGATGCGACTTTTTGCTTTTTTTCGCAAGTCAGTGCATTCTACTGGGGTAACGTTTCGTGTTCGAAATTGGTGTCCAGGAACTGCTCGCGGGTGTTAGCGAGGTACCGACGATGATCAATTTCCAGATTTTGCAAACTATGCAAATAACGGTTCCAAGTGCTAAGCCATGATCAGAGTTGCCAGGTCGAAAAGGCAGAAAAATAGCCAGAAAATTGGAAAAATAGCCAAAAAGTAGCTAACTTCAGCTAAGGGTAGTAAAAGTAACCAAAATCAGCCACGCGTATGTTAAAACTGAGACATTTATTATTTAACTGACTAAATAAACTGGAATTTCGGCGAATAATTTTAATTAGTGTATATAAACCCTCGAAAATCAAAACTGATGAGATTTAAGCCTGCATTTTTTACTTAACAAGAATTTCACGCACGATGTCGAAGTTGGAATTTTTTTCTGTTGCGCTCTTGCAATAACAACACTCTTTTCACGCGTGTTTCGTAACTCTTCTTAAAAGTACTGAACGTAATACCTGTGGTGACAATAAAAATGAGTAAGTAATGAGTCTGCTGAAAATCAGTTTCTAGGATTGAAGAATAAATTGTAGCGTCGCAGTCATTTCTTGCGTGATCGCACAAGACATGACGGATGACACAGCGAGCTTGTTGCATATCCGATTTACAAATTCAGTGAGTAAAGAGCACCGTGGACGCTATTGTCGTGCTCATTTTCACTTTTCCCTTCCATATTTCGATGGTTCGATTGGCATGCTGACTTGCAATTACCGTTTAAAGACGCGTTCAGCAGTAGGTGATCTGCGAAATGAGGCGCCATGCAACAGTTTTCCGCATCTGCCAGCCATTTATCGAAAAGCTGTTTCTTTTGTGTAATGCAAGCACCGAATTCAACTTTCGGAGCTGAAAACACGCCTGGGCCACCGTGTTCCGACAGCGCATACTCCGACACCAGTGGCTGCGACATCACCAAATATTGATAATTTGGGTCAATTTGAGTGAAAAAGAAACTAGTGAAAAAGTAGCCATGTAGAGAAGATGTCTTTTTTTTTTTTTTGCCGCCACCGGCTCAGAAAAATGGCCAAATTGCACAATGATAGTGCACAATGAAGTAGCACAATGATAGTGCATTCGCACTGAGTGGAAGAAATAGGGAAGATTTCTCACCATTTGCTGACCTAAAACAGCAAGAAAACGCTTCATGATGCTGGCGTGGCCTATCAAATACACAGCGGTAGCAGACGACAACGAAGCCGTCACAATTTCCTGAGGCCTCACTCTATGGCGATCTAGCAGGCTGAAAATCCAATGGACTTGCTGGCGAAGAAGCAACGCTGTCGTACCGCATTAAAACCTACCCCGAGTATTAACCGGCGTGGGTATTCAAGACTGGGCGATACGCTTCTTCATTCTGTGCCTTCTGCGGCGACATTGAATGTTTTATTTGGCTCTGCCCGCAGTTCAACAAGCAAAAAGGACTGATGGCCTGAAAAGGGTGAAGTTACGCACCGGACATTTGAAGGCGTCGTTTTGCCCGGAACGCCGTAGATAATGAGGAAGAGTGCACCGATTGCTGGCTGCCTGCCGTGTTGTTTTTCATTAAACCAGTTGCAAGTTCAGCGCTGTGTGTGTCTCTTCTTCCTTCGTGCTTGTGTTTAAGTAAGCGCTGTTTTACATTTTTTTACCATGAAACCTCACCAACTCGCCCAACTTGAGTGTCTTCTTCAGTTTATTCCTGCAAGATACAGGGCTGATGAACACTTGGTGATACAGTGCTAATATGCATAGGCGTGCGCAGGGTTCCCCATTAGGGGGGCAAAGGTTCATCGCAGCGCCCCCCCCACCCTACTAAGTCAATGTATGGGGATGATTTTGCGCCAGCCCCCCTCTTAGGTGACTAGAAGGGTCAATGTACGGGTCGGATTTTGCGCCCCCCCTTTTAGATGATTAGGGGGGCGGCCCCCCCCCTGCCCCCCCCCCCCCCTGTGCGCCCGCCTATGCTAATATGTCTCAACCGGTTATGCACGGCCATTAAGATACAGGGCTGATGAACACTTGGTGATACAGCGCTACAATTCAATCAATGAGAGGCTCAGGCGGAACAACTGACAGTTATGCATACCCTGCTAATCCCCGACTCCTGCAGCACCACCACATTCATCGGGTGTCCTCGGGTGGCCGTTGCTGAGGGATCACGTGGCTTCTAAAGCGCTCCGTGCAGGTAACCGTGGGTCGCATATCGTGAACACAAAGCAAGGCTCAGAGGAGTTTTAGCATGCTACACCACCATGCGGCTAACTCGAATTCACGATTTCGTGCTTCGTAGCGCAACGCATTATATACGCCAAGACAGCGTCAACGTTTCCTCAAGTTGGTCATGTAAACATTCGCCTCAAAGAATTAATGAGCAGACATTGATCGAAGTTCTCGAGATTGCTCCATAAAATCACAGTATAGTGACGATGACACACCGATCTGATTTGAATACCCATAATCGTGTCCTTTCATTATCGCGAACTTTGCAGGAACAATTGAGACATATTAGTGCAAGGAATAAAACTACAAACACAAGAAAGAAGACGCAGACCAGCGTCTGTCTTCTCTCGTTTCGTGTGTTTGTCGTTTTATTCCTCGCACTAATATGTCTCAACCGGTTATGCACGGCCATTAATTCTTTGCAGGAACAATACGAATGAACACTAAGACAGCGCTTTGATATTTAGACCCGTATTCCAGCACAGAACTTTACTCTCACGAAAAGTGGACCAATGAAACCACGAGAAAAGTATAACTTTGAGCTAAAATTGGTTAAAGTTTCAAAAACTTCACTTAGGGCTCACTTACGAAAGTGCCACTTTACTGAGTAGGTAAGACTCCTGGGAACAAAGCTATCAAAGCTTTTATGCTTGTTGTATTGAATTAAGCAGAAATAACTGACTGTAACTTTCGCCCACCAGTGGTCTCAAGTATTCCAGTTTTGAGAAACGTACATTGCGTAAGAAGCGAAATAAATATTGCTCGTTGTCGGTTTTCCAGCTTTCGCCTGGCCACAACTAGCAGGCGTCGCTCTGTGACCGTCGCTATAAAGCGGCCGTCGTGATTCGAGGTTATTTTGTCGACTGCACGTGTGTTTCTTACTGTGGTGCGATATCGCGTGCAGCACTAGCGGTTTGCTTGTCGCCTTACGTGCCTTGTGCTCTCTGGACTCTTTTAACGCGAAGGTGTTTTATGCCGGGGTTCACCGAGATTTCCGTGACATCATTTCTGTCCCGGATGTGACGTCGGTAAAATGCACACAAGGAGGTGACAAAGAAAAACAGGTAGAAAAAAAATTTCGTTGATTTGGAAGACGTGCGTGTCGAGCCCACGACCTCTCGGTCTGCGACGATGGGATTCGGGCGCTTTCTCCACTGCGCCACCGACGATGATGCATGATGCTTGACAACCGCGGCTCATATCTTTCACATACTCTCGCTTTCCCAGTGACCTTGTTCGCGTGGGATGATGTCGGTATCTTCGATAGGTATTTAAGTGTCGATTTAAGTTCACCTTAAGTGCAAGATTCTTCTGTGAAACGCGTTAGGGGCCGATCGGTTACTTAGGTCATAAGTTAAGGTTAAAGGAAATATAATGACGTTGTAAGGGCTCGCTTTTATTTGTTAGACACAATATCAATGAGAACCAACAGACAATAACGTCAAGGAAAGTAGAGGGGTTATTATTTGTAGCAATTACCATGTAAATGTGAAGAAATTAAAGCGTAAGAAAATACAACTTGCCGCCGGCTGGCACCAAGCCTGCTACCTTCGAAGAACGCGTCCGATGCTCGCTATACCACTGAGCTACGGCGGCGGTCATCCTGCCGTCCACTTTATGGGCTATATATGTTCATTGAGACCTAGGAGTGTTAGTCAGCGCCGATCGCAGCCGTGGCGGCGAGTGTGGAACACGCTTTTTCTGAATTTTGGCGTCACGTAACACGTGATCTTTTTACGAGCTGGCAGCTGACCAATAATCCCTCGCATACTACCTGAAGGCATCAAGTCTGCCAAAGCGAGACCCTTGCTATGAATGAAGGAAAGGGGATGACTCTTAAGGGCTCGGTTTCCTTTGTTAGACACAGTATCACTGATAACTGACAGACAATAATGCCAAGGAAAGTATAGGGGATGCTATTTGTAGCAATTATGATGTGAAAGTGAAGAAAGAAAAGTGGAAGAAAAGATAACTTGCCGCCGGCAAGTTTCCTTTGTGAATAAGGGCCTTAAGCTTTAATCGAAAATATAAGGGAGACGTGCAAGGGGGAAGGTGCGTATCGATAAAGGAGGAATGCAAGGAGGAATAAATGCGTATCGATAAATGTCGACTAAAAAACCCGGTGCACGCGCAATCATCGCACGTGGCATCACTTGGAGACGTGATGCGTCGGGGCCCGCAGGCGCTTCAATGGTCGGGAAGTGGGTCGTGTCATGCATGGAGCGCCGATTAATGAAGTCAGAGAGATTCTCCAGACGATCAGCACTCGAGAAACCTCACTTACCCCGTCACTTTCGTCTTGGTAGGAATTAAGCTGAGCATATGATGGCACGATTTGGCCTTTTTTTTTAATAAAACAGGGTGGTACGTAAAAGCTGCGGTGTGATCGATAAAAAAGTGTTACGTAGATAGTGAAGCCCTTTTAGAACTTTAGCCGGTGCGCAAGCAGCCGAGTTAAAAATAGGAACTCGGCCAACACAGCTGCCAAGAGGAGCGGCCTTATAAATATCCCACACTGGGAGCTACGCTGCCATGAACGAGAGAGGCACCCGCTCCTTCAACACTGCACAGCGATATTTAGAAACCTGAACGACGGGAAGCTTATGCAGAAATGCTGTCCGTTCATTAGCAGATGTGGGCCTCCAAATTAAAAAAGAAAGGTTTTTAACGGAAAGCGTTAGCACGCTAGGAAATCGTTAAAGAACTCAGATGGAAATCCTTCGTATATATTATGTTTTGGCCAACGAGCTCACGCAAACATTATTCTCGTTTTTGGTTCACCACTCGCCCTCACAACGCAGCTCATGTCCTCAGCTCACCGTAACCATCCCGTTAAATAAGCTTCTCTCACCTTCATCTACAAAAACGTTTCTCCCCTCACCATCTCGAAAATGGCCTTCATCGCCACCTTCTCTCGATGAAGCGCGACGGGAAGGAAAAGAGAAATACAAAGTCGCGGCCTTCTTGTGCGTCTCTATTTGTACTGGCCTGTCCGCCGTGCATATTTTCTTCACCAAGAGCCAACTAAGGCTTGTCACTGGGTGGAATTGAAAAGGAAGCTACACTGGAAGTAACCACTTCCTTTAATTTTAGCGCCAAATTTGTAGCGAAACAGAACAAAAGCGATATTCTGCATTAAGTTTTCCTTCTTGCACAATAACTGACATGATTTCTAATAATCCACAACACAGAATCTTTCTCTCTTGCTCGCTCTCCAAGCCACAGGTAACTTGGGAAAAATATAATAAATGGCAAGTTCAGCGCGCCTGCATGCAGGTTGACAAGAATAGATAGAATTCTTGTCAAAGTAATTTTCCGTCAATAGCTCGGGAGAAACATTCATGTCATTTGTCCGCCTTTGGCTACGTCTTCCTTTTTTTTCGCTTCACCCCCTTCGATAAAAATACTGGGTGATTCCACGTAAGATCGAACAAATGATGGCTGGTCGACCTCTCAAATTTATTTCAAAATTGTATATATTATTGCCCGATGAGTCGAAAGAAGAGATCCGCAATTTGTTTTGCCGCCAAAATTTTTTTCGAAGCACAGGAAATCAATAATGACGAAGAGGTGGAGTGGAGCGCTCATCTGCTCTGCTGTTTTGGTCAAATTTCGTTATGAATTGGACAAAATATATTAAAGTTAGGTAGCTGAAATTTCTTTAACTAAATATATGCATGTTTTTGCTTCTGCTCAGGTATTTTTAGCTTTTATGCGTGGTGTAGATGTTTTTATAAAAAACCTCAATATTGCCCCAGGGAACGTTATTTTCTTTATATTAAACGCCTTTATGTCAAAAAAGCGTTGTACCAGAGCGACAAAAATTCCGCATTGCGTTCTTCGCACGCTTATCTACCAAACTGCCGAATGTTATAATTATATAACGTTTCAGTAAAGAGATATGATCGGGCTAACTTGAAGAAAACATCGAACAATGGAAACTTCTGACGGCAATTAAAAAAAAAAAAACATTTTTTACGTTTCTTAAACTTCGTCCACTTATTGTCCTCCACATCAGCTTTCACATTCATTGAAAACATGTTGCATAATGTTGTTGCACTAATAGTTACGGCCCCTCCAATAAGACCCTTAGGCAAGGAGTGGCAATTCCGACTTCTTGCCAATCAAGTGCACGCAGGATTGAATTCCTTTTAGATGTGAAGCATCGTAGTCAGTCAGTCAGTTTATTTTCCTAAAGACCCCCGGGGGGTTATTACATAAGGGGTTCAATCCGGTGGTGGTGGTGGTGTACGGCGTGACCACCCTTACTGCGCATGCGCAGACCCTCTCCACTTCCCCTCTCTCCTCCCCTCCCCCTTCCCCCTTTCCCTTCCACTCCCCATCTCCTTTCCCCCTCTCCTTTCCCCCTCACCACTCGACCTCTGAAACGCGGGCTCTACATGCCGAAACACTGCTTCGCATCGCCTCATGGTCCCCTTTAGCGGGAGATGGTGTGATGTTTATTAAAAGGCCAGCAGTACCAAAAAAATTATCGACAGCACTGAAGACGTTAATTTTGAAATTATTTGGTCACTGCAGCGGCCACGAGCGCGGGGCTACCAAGCAGGCGCGCGCGCACCCGAGATGCTCGTTGTAAGAGACGGCGCAGTGAGAGCTCGTTTTCGCGTCCTCAGACCGATTGAGTTCGAAACAGCAAGACCTCTCGGGTGACTCGAACGCACGTGCACTGGAGCTTCGCTATTCTATCCGCCCTCTGTTCGCATCGCAGCTAGGCGCTGATAACACGGCGGAGATGGAAGCAAGATGAAAACTCTGTAAGGGAGCTATGAGCGCTCGCTTCACGCACGCTGCTGCCTGAGAAACTGCGCTGCGCCAGTTGCGATCAGTGAAAAGCATGAACGTGGTGCTCCAGTTGCAAGGAAAAAAAAAATATGGAATGCCAAAGGAAAGAAAAGCAAAACTATCGGTAACCGGATGCGCTTGCCTATCTTAGATGTCGGCAGCAGACGGGCTGAATTGGCCGCGCGTTCGGTGCGCTGTTCACACTTCATTCGGCGCGGATAGGTCTTGTGCTTTGCTCTTACTCTACTCCTCCTGTGCGTCTCATGGCGTGAAAGTATACCTCTGAATGAGTGTATTGTGGCGACTACCTTTCGAAGCACAAGAAACTTAAAGCAGTACTGACAGGAATTTTAAAAAAATTCGGATTGTTGCTCTAAATAAAAATACTGGTGTCGAGAAACCTAAAACAACTATTGTGGTGCCTGGGAATGCATCGTATATAGTTTAATTCGCGCCACCTTAAAAAGACACTTTCGGTTTCGATATCGAGGGGGTGGCTTCTTAGTGTCGTTTCATAGCAGTGTGACGTCACGGAGATACAGAAACTAGCGACGTACTAGCGGCAAATCCGTCATCTGCTCGTGGTGCACATAAACAACGATGAGTGAATTGTCGTCCAGTGACACTGACAGTGATTTCTACGATTTAGGCTGCATGCAGCACGCAGAACTCGCAAACTCGGGGGGACTGTCTTGACTCGTCGGGATAATGTCCTTGCAGTGGGGCTGGCTTGCAGATGCTCAGCGACGAAAACTTCAAAATCAAATTAAAATATTTTATACGTGTTCTCCGACTCCAGTGTGTGGACAACGTTGACACTGCATACCAACGAAGCAAAAAATGTCCCTTTTGCGATGTCTCCAAATCGTGTCACTACTCCTTTAATTATTGCAAAGAATCCAGAATTTCGCAGAGTTACCGACCTAGACATAAATGCTTTGAAGGAACGTTTAACGCCCGAAAGATCAGTGACTGTCAGTGAGACGGACTACTTGTGCTACGCATGCTTTTGCTACCACTGCAATGAAAGATCTTCACGGAACGCACAGTTTAACGATGACATTCTTATGCCCCCTGAAAAAGAAATCGACGTCATTAACCAGATCACTGCGACTACCGGTGCACGTGCGTTCAAGTCACCCGAGAGGTGTTGCTGTTTCGAGCTCAATCGGTCTGAGGATGCGAAAACGAGCTCTCACTGCGCCGTCTCTTACAACGAGCATCTCGGGTGCGCGCGCGCCAGCTCGGTAGCCCCGCGCTCGTGGCCGCTGCGGCGACCAAATAATTTCAAAATTAACGTCTTCAGTGCCGGCGACATCTTTTTCTGTACCTTCTGGCTATTTAATAAAAAGAAATTCAATCCGGCCTGCATTTTATACACTTGCTGGGCAAGAAGTCGGAATTCCCAATCCTTGCCTAAGGGTCTCATTGGAGGGGCCGTATCTATTAGTGCGACAACATTATGCAACATGTTTTCAATGATTGTGAAAGCTGATGTGGAGGATAATCATGGACAAAGTTTAAGAAATATAAAAAATTGGGTTTTATCTTAATTGTCGTCAGAAGTTTCCATTGTTCGGTGTTTTCTTGAAGTTAGCCCGATCATATCTCTTTACTGAAGTGTTATACAATTATAACATTCGGCAGTTTGGTAGATAAGCATGCGAAGAACGTAATGCGGAATTTTTGTCGCTCTGGTACAACGCTTTTTTGACATAAGGGCGTTCAAAGTAAAGAAAATAACGTTCCCTGGGCCCATTTTGAGGTTTTTTATAAAAACAACTACACCACACATAAAAACTAAGAATACCTGAGCAGAAGCAAAAACATGCATATATTTAGTTAAAGCAATTTCAGCTACCTAACTTTATTATATTTTGTGCAATTCATAACGAAAGTTTGACCAAAACAGCAGAGCGGATGAGCGCTCCACTCCACCTCTTCGTCATTATTGATTTCCTGTGCTTCGAAAAAAATTTTTGGCGGCAAAACAAATTGCGGATCTCTTCTTTCCGCTCATCAGGCAATAATATATAAAATTTTGATATAAATTTGAGAGGTCGACCAGCCATCGTTTGTTCGATCTTGCGTGGAATCACCCTACTACAACAACTAGCGAAAACCACCACCCTACTAGGAAACATTTAACGTTGAAGCTGCTTTTTCTTGAGCAGTATAGGCTAAAATTGAGGGAACGTAGCCGTAATGCCAGTCCATCTTCAACTAGCCAAATCTGGTGGAAGATGAATAGCCCAGCTTCATTTCGTAGCGAGTAGCGCGTTCTTCTGTTTCTTTCAAGTTCACAAAGAGCAGGCACTGTGCGTTAGAAACTAGCGCGCAGCTTCAGCATATGTGGCGGGCAGCGTCGGCAGTGCGTTTCTTACACGCGCGCAACTTGGTCGCTGCGTTTTTCCTGTCGCGCGGCGCGCTGGGGGCCTCGATGCGCAACGGCAGCCTGCTGGCGGGGGGACATGCGCGCGCATCGGCAAGCACGACAACAGAGCTGACCGGCACGTGCACTCTTCGTCCTCTTTTTCGACTCCGTCCACCACTTCCTACTCTGCTTCGCTCCTGAAACACGCGCGCCGATTTGTCCGGCATGGGATGCATTAAACCCGATGGGCGAGAGAACGAGTCCAGAGAGAGGAGGTGAGGAGAGAACGAACAAAGAGAGAGAGAAAGAAAGATAAAGAAACACAGGAATTATTGGCGAAAAAATTTCTAGGCGAGGCGAGATTCGAACCCGGCTCAATGCGATGCGAAGGTGAGGGTCGTAATCACGCGGCTATCTAGGCACGCTAGAGAGCATAGTCTTGTATAGTGTAGTATAGCAAGGGGGTGTCAAAGGGAAGTGTGGGTGAGGAGCACAGATATGAGGAGGAGGAGGAAAAAGGGGGAGAGAGAGAAAGGGATAGAAAAAAGAGCGAATTCTATCGAAAGAAAAGGATAGAAGGCGAGAGAACGATTACAGTGAGAGAGATGGAAAGAAACGGAGCGAAAGAATTAAAGCGAGGACAGAGAAAAAAAGATAGAAAGAAACTGACAAAAAAGGTTAGAAAAAAACACGCATAGCCAGGTATAGTATGGTACAGCAAAGGGTGAAAAAAAAAACATGGCTGCTCCGCGTTTCATAGGAATCGGTATAGCACGAAAGTGAAACATGTCTTCGCAGGAGTAGTTGAGCGTTTATTGTGCATTGTTTCGCCACAAGGGAGAAGGAATGAACGGCAAGCAGCTAAAAACTTGCAGCGCGCTCTAAAGCAGAAAGGACGCACGAAAAGAACATACGCAGGAGGAGCGCGAACTAACAACTGTCACAATTGTTACTCTTTTGTGTGTGAGCAGCGCGCTCCTTTCGGAAACGCAGCTGCTGCAGCGAGCGAAGTGACCTTCGTGCTCTCTGTAACTTCAATGGAAACTTACTGTGAAAGGACAAGGCGTACAAACCGCCCCCATCACGAGATAAGCGCAAGCGCACGAGAGACACTCCCTGAAGAAGCGCGCTTGCATCGCCACGCGCGGGGCGAGGACCGTCAAAGCGTGTCCTGCGCGCTCTTCGCTCCATCCCGCTACTGACAACAAGAACACGCTGAAGCCACCGAGCTTTGAGTACCGCGAACGGTAAATGGTGTATATAAATACCTTGCCGTTAGTAAGCTGAAGGACGTACGCTCTGCGGCCGAGTGGTTTCGCGCCCCACGCTGCGGAGAGAGGGGTCATAGGTTTGACTCCCAGGAACCGGACTTTTTCTTCCGGTTTTTTTCTTTGCTATCTCTTAGTGTATATTTTACAACGTCATATCCGTGAGGGAAATACGTCAGTGGAGCCGTGCTGGACCCCGGCATAAAACACGTTAAAATAGAGGTGACAGGGCAAAAGCCTAGCCACCCGTCTGGTGGGCACCAGCTCTGCTGTCGCCTAGCCTTGCGTTAAATTTTCTTTTGACTTGCTTGCTATTTCATGTGCAAATAAAAAATGTACCACGGTCCCAATTATTTATTTATTTATTTATTTCACATTTACTCAAGCGCCATGGCATTACAAGGAGAGTAGGGTATATGCACAAAACAGTGGCAGAGATTATTATAAAGTTACATAATGCTAGCGAGAAGTCAATGGACATAATCTTAAAAGAAAACCATATGAAATACTACAAAATTATAGACATATACACGAAGCGACGTATGCATTCGAGCTAAAAAACAGCAAAAAGCAGGAAATATTTAAATTGGAGTACACGGAACAAGAGTTGCGGCCATACGGTATTATCACAAGTTAAAAAAAAATGAAGGCAGACAAAGTTCGGCGGAAACTGTACGGTCTTCGATTAAAAGGATATAAGCGGGAAGGTTTCCAGTCGTCGTACCATGTTGAAAATTCAAAGCGCCCCTTATTAATTCACCTCAGACGACTAGAAGGCGAAAGCCATCATTTTTTTCTTCTGTGGCGATGTATTTATCCCGCCCCGCCACCCTCAGAAAGCTTTCTGCACCGAAAATAGTTTTGCGCTGCCTTCGTCATTGTTCCACCCTGGTCCAAGTTTCCACGTTATGGGCTGACGCCATCATGCCACGCTACGTCGCTTGACGTCATATTGACGTCACAAAATTTGGCGATCTGTAAAGTCACATGGTGACGTCATCACGTAATGACGATTGTTTGCATCACTCGTCCTCGACGCAGCCAACGGTCAATTTTGGCGTTTGATGGGGCATCGAAGGCTTTCGCCTTAATACATGAAAGTAAAGCCTGTTTCCGGGACGCAAACTGCATCTTACTTTTTGGCGGTGATCAACACAAGATGGCTTAAGTAGGTACTAGAAAGAACTCGCTGCGACGAGTTTGATGACGAAACACTTTATGAAAATGCCATTAGCGGAAACCTTTCCGTGTAGTGATGACAACAGCAGTCACCAGTAGCCTTTCATGAAAGCTACGCTAGACGTAGGATTAGATTTTAGAAGAATGAGTCTGAACGTTTCAGGAGAATTATCCAGGTCAACATTCTTAGGGTTCCAAAGACCAGCTGTGTATTCTAACTGAGATCGCCCTTGTGTTTTATACCGCAGTCGTTTTAGTGATGAAGGCGATTCGCTAAATTGCCGCCGCAATAAGCCCAACATACGATTTGCATTATTGATCATGGAACCCGTCACGGTGGTTTAATGTTTATTGCACGGTTGTGTTTTAATGTACGGTTGCGAGCGCTCTAGAAGGTTTGGTTGCGTGGATGTGTGCGCGCATGAAGGTGCCATTTTTCGAGCTCGATTAATTTTACACCAAAGCTGTCTCAATGTGATACCTTTACTCCCGCGGAAGAGTGCCTTCACTCTATCGCAGAAGGAGTACTTTGCTCGATGAGGAAGCATTGGATCCCTCTCTGTCTAGAGTTGTTTCACCTTGCAAAAAGGAGTGCCCAGCGGGACAAACGAAAGCTCTGGCAGAGGGTGTTCTGGGCACTCCTTTTGTTCTATGAGAGTGGGTTTAGGCGTAGGCAATTCCGACGATTAAGAATGACTGTAAAGTACAGGTTAGATATCGGCTAACCTAAATGAACTAGTTTTCCTTGTCCACGGTGTCCGCACAAGGAGCGGTGACCATCGCTGCAACGTGCTTTCAGCAACGCATACAGGCTGTAACCGAAATCTGCCAGTCGCACTCGCCGGTAGTTTTTTTACTCATACCTAAGAACACATACTTGTCAATTGGTACGCCTTAGTGAACAAGCACACCAGTATATTTTTTAAGCGCATTGTGTTTGTTTTTTGCCAAGCGGTAGGTATCGATATAACTGCAAATTGGTACACTGGAAGGGCTGCAGTACTGAAATATCGTTGCTCGAAAACTACTCAGTAATAAATGAAGTACGCGCATATTTATCGACTGAGTCTACATAAAACTTTTGGACATGTCGAAAGAACGGGAAACGGCTATCAATCTCGGCAGTAACCAGCCGGCAAACTGTAGCTGCTCCTAGGTCCTTTTGATACTTTTCAGAGTTAAGATGCGAATCCTTAGCGCTCTTGCCATTATCGGCATGTCATTCCTTGCTGGAAGCCGTTTGTTTGTGTCTTATATAGAAGCAAGCGTTATTTGGAAAGGAAGATCGCATCTTTGTGAGCGTGCGGCATCAAATATGAAACGCAACAGTGTGTTACTGTGTTCACTACTCCTTTTACGGTTTTGGCCCCTGGTTCGGCGTGGCGCAGTGGTAGAGCACTCGCTTGCGGATGAGCAGGTGGGTCGCTAAATCCTGGTTGCGGAGGTTTTTTCTTTTTCATACCGCTTTTTTTTTTTTTTTTGCACTGGTGCTTTCTATATCGAAATGGTTTGTTTTATATGGTTGTTTCTATATCGAAATTTTTTAGAACGAATACGTACCAACTAGCTCAGCTCTTGGTTATTCTAAGCTTCTATATCGCCTTCCCTGCTCAAATATTTATGACGGGTTGCTACGCACCCTGTTTTAACGCTCTAGAGCCTTTTTGCGCTGTGGCACCCAGCGCCTCCCAGTAATGCGCCGCTCCAGCGTCCCAGTATCCAGCGCGATACTGGGTCCATAATGAAGCATGGCACTGGACGCTGGTTCCCAGTGGCGCTGGGTTTTGCAATAGGACTGCCAATAAAGTCGCTGGTGTGAATCCTGTGCCACTGACGTTGGCGCAGCGCTGGTCACGTGACCTGAGGAGCAATAGTGAAGCTCTGCGGAAAAAAGATAGGGCTGCGCCGCGCCGAGAAGAGCCTGGCGGGAGGACATAAAGACAGTGTCTCGCCAAGATGGTTAAGAGGAGGCTCAGCGGAAAAGGGGAAAACCAATCAGGCGCGAGATGAGGCGCGATAAATGGAAACAGAGCCCAGCGGTGAAGAAGACCAAGAAAAGCAATGTTGAAACGAAGCACCAACACCGAAAAATCAAGAAGAAAGTACGAAGCAAGACAAAAAAGTTACACCATCTCCCGCTAAAGGGGACCATGAGGCGACGCGAAGCAGCGTTTCGGCATGTCGAGCCCGCGTTTCGGAGGGGGGAGTGGAGAGGTTGAGTGGAGAGGGGGAGTGGTGTGGAGAAAGGGAGAGGGGGATTGGAGAGGGGGAAGGAGAAAGGGGAGTGGAGAGGGGAAGTGCGGAGGGGACGAGGGAGAGGAGGTATGGGGAGAGGGCTTGCGCATGCGCAGTAAGGGTGGTCATGCCGCACACCACCACCACCACCGGACTGAACTCCGCCATAAGATTCTTCGCATCTAAAAAAATGTGATTAAATAAAGACGAATCTTTGTGGTGTGAACCTCTTGCTTTATGTAACAGTTACGTAGTTTGTGCGTGGAGAGATTCACAAACAATGTTCTAGCAGCTTCGCGTCGTAAAAACCGTTGACCGCTAACCGCATGCCGACTTAGCACAAACAAAAGAAGCATCAAGGAAGAAATTTAGCAACAGAAGGGGTAACTGCGAAGTCCCGAGTGAAAGGGGGCAACGGCTTCCCTGCTCGACGGGTTTCCCGGCGTGGAACTGGCAGTACTTTTTTAGGATTTTGATTCATGAGCCAGCTGTTCCACCAAGCAATGTTATTTACGTCACTTTGTAGAATTCCCTGGTCCCTATGACCACTAATCTCACGATACAGTACGCGGTCATCGGCGTACTGGTGAACGGAAGGCAGCGCACGATCAGGTAAGTCGTTGGTGAATATAAGAAAGAGCAGCGGAGTTAAAACAGAGTCTTGTGGTACTCCTGATGCTGCCCTGGTTAGGGGCGATTCATGGAAATTTAGAGAAATGTGCTGTCGTCAATTTATTAGGAAGTGTTCAAGCCAGGAAGGTATACCATGGTCAAAGTTCAGAGCAAAGTTTGTGCATTGTGCATCAGGAACATATGGTTACCTCCGTCGAGAAATCTAGAAAGGCGCAGTCGATTGAGGAATTGCTTCCTGGTATCATGTGCAATTGATGCGTGAAAATACTCAGTTGAGTCTCGCACAAAAACCAAAGCCATGTTCCGATGCGTAAACAAAGAATTAGATTCTAAAAAAACTGAAAATGTGGTTTACAAAATCTGCTCCGTTAGTTTGTATGGAATACTTGTTTCTAATGATTGTTGGGCTTTAACGTCCCGAAACCACGATATGATCACGAGGGACGCCGTAGTGGAGGGCTCCCGAAATGTCGACCACCAGGGGTTCTTTAACGTGCACCTAAATCTAAGTACACCAGCTTCAAGAATTTTCGTGTGGAAAACTTTATAGCGGGCGTTGATGCCGGTGACCGCGATAATTTTTATTTGTGCGCGCATACCAATTCCTATGCAGAGGCGCACGGCGCGTACGCGGCCAACATGCCTCACATTATTTATTATTATTATTTATTCAATACTGTAGGCCTTTTCAGGCCTATACAGGAGAGGGCATACAAAATAAGGTGGACTTCATATCAGGAAAAAATAAAAAGGGAAAATCCGCAGTACAAGGTAACCATAACAGCGACAACACCAAAGAAAAAGTAATAGAAGAACCATGCATATAAGTATTTCAAGGGTGTAAAAAACAAAAAAAAACCAAAAAAACGCATACATGTTTATGATAAATAAGAACATAGCAATAACAAGGTTATGCCCTAGGAACAAGTAACATGAAATACTACATGTGAGAACTGTTAACACGTGTAACAATGTGCCAGTACATGCGCGATACAGTGTTTTTGCCTTTATTTGCGCACAGATACCAGTCAATTTATTCCAATGCCTCTAAATGAGATTGCAGCAGCGACAAAAATGAATCAAGTGATTGAGCACTGACGACGTGATTCGGCAGGTCATTCCACAACTCTATAACTGCGGGAAAAAAAGAATACTTAAAATGTGACAGCGTGACAAGAATGGGCGTATGCATTTCTCGTTGTTAGTTCTGCTGGAGTGACGGTTCGGAGCTTTTAGGTACGTGTCCTTATTTATATTTACTGAGTTGTTCGAAAGAAGGAAAAGAAACTTCAGACAAGCCAGCTGTCGTTGGCTAGCGAGAGTTGCGACACGTGCTTGCAAACGCAGCGCGGAAACACTTTCCTGCCTGGCATACTTTGAGTAAACAAATCTAAGAGCCCTATTTTGAATTTTTTCTAATACGTCAGTCATGTTCTTTTGGTGCGGGTTCCAAACTATTGCTGCGTATTCTAAGACGGGTCTAATCAGTGTTTTGTATGCTGTTAGTTTAACCTGAGTAGAAGTGCCAGTCAGTTTACGCCTTAAAAAGCCTAGTTGCTTGAATGCTCGTGCAGAAATCTGATCAATATGAACGTCCCACTTTAAAGACTGCGTTATTGTGACCCCCAAGTACTTTACGGTATTCACGTGTTTGATGTCTGCCCCAGAGAGAGTGTATTTGAAGTGGAGTGGTGTCTTTTTATGGGTAATTGTAATACACATAGTTTTATCGGTATTAACTTGCATACCATGTTTTTCACACCATTTTCCAATATTCTCTAAAGATTTGTCGAGCTTTACCTGGTCCTCTGTTGTGCTAGTAGGAGAGTATATGACGCAGTCGTCTGCAAAGAGCCTCATTGTAATACCTGGTTCCATAGCCGTGTAAATGTCATTGATGTAGATGAGAAAGAGTGTTGGTCCCAGTACGGATCCCTGGGGAACTCCAGAAAACACGCCGGCGCGATTAGACGCAGCATTGTTAAAGGAAACATACTGGGTACGATTGGAGAGATAAGCAGCAATCCAAGAGACTATTTTCGAGTTAACGCCAAGTGATTCAAGTTTTTGTATGAGCAACGAGTGCTGGACGCGGTCGAATGCCTTGGAGAAATCAATAAATATCTCATCTACCTGTTGTCTAGAATTAATAGCTGCGGCAAAATCATGAGTAATTTCTAAAAGTTGTGTAGTGGTCGAAAGCTTCCTTCGAAAACCGTGTTGGTTGGGGTAAAGCAGGTTATTATCCTCCAGGTAGTTCATCAGTGCTTTATTTATGATATGCTCCATTAATTTACAACACGTGCTTGTCAGTGATATTGGCCTGTAGGTGTTTATCAGTTGTTTGTTCCCGCTTTTATGGATAGGAATCACTTTCGCACACAACCAGTCATTAGGAAGCACCGCTGTTTCTAACGACAAGGAAAATACCCTCTGCAGGAAAGGGGATAACTGAGCAGCATAGCGTTTGAGAAATGCATTAGAAATATCATCCGAGCCTTGCGATTTTTTGGCATCAAGCTGAAGAAGCAGGTTGAGTATACCAGATTCTTATATTGTTACATCTGGCATGTGGCCTTCGTTGTTAGACAATACTAAATATGAAGGCTGCGTACGTGTAAAAACTGACTGGAAGTAAGTGTTAAAGGCATCTGCAATAGTCCGCGCGTCTTCAACGATACTACCCGATATTTCCATTTTAGTCACAGAGCTTTCTGGTTTGGATAAGTACTTCCAAAATTTACGCGGTTGGTTTACCATAAAATCAGTTAGTGTTTGAGAAAAAGTTGTCTCTAGCAGTCTTTATTTCCGTTTTTAACTGGCGCGAAAGCTCGTTCAACGCAACGGATTTGTTTTTTTGTCTGCGGATTCGTTGTACTCTTCTTTTTAGGTGAATTATGCTTCTCGTAATCCATGGCGTTCTACGTTTAGTTCTCTTTAGCTTAGTGGGTATAAAGGTTGATTCACAATGTGCGATTCCAGATTTTAGTTTGTGCCATAGATCAACAACATCAGATGACGTTTTAAAGAAATCGTCTTGCAATGCTTCTAAGAAGACTATAACGCTTTCGTCGTTCGCTCTGCAGTAATCCTTAACTGCTATGCGCGTCGTAGCATGCGATACGCGGCTACCCATGCCATGAAATGTTAATAGAATGAGCTTGTGGTCAGAGATCCCCTCTTCAATACTTATTTGTGGTGCTAAGAAGCCAGACACAAACGCAAGGTCGAGCACTGAACACGCCGACCCATGGATGCGAGTCGGTTCCATCACAAGCTGTGTCAACGAGAAACTGAACATTATATCAAAAAGTATGTCTGAACCTTTAACAGCAGCGTTTCCGCTGGCAAAAGTGCCCCAATTTATTCCTGGAATATTAAAATCTCCCGTAAGTATCACTTTCGTTCGCTCGTTCACACAGCCGTGAAGAAAGTTCTGTAGCTTTACAAGATATTCGTCAGGGGCACCCGGACACCGGTATACACCACCAATCAACACAGGAACGGTACTAATCAGGACCCTACACCACACACTTTCGTGACCAGCAATACCGCTTTCTTTTTGAAAAGACAGGTTTCGTTTAATGGCGATGGCTACACCCCCACCACGGCCATCTCGATCTGTACGAAGCAGTGCGTATGCTGACGGCACTATCTCTGAGTCGTGAATGTCGGGGTTTAGCCACGTTTCCGTAATAACTACTACATCAGGTCCGTACAATAGCAACAGTTCTTCAAACTGCTGTATTTTGTTTACAATACTTCTGGCATTAAAACACAACAGCGTGAATGGTTCTTTCGTTTGTTGTCACGTTCGAGAAGTGCTTGCCTTCTTGCGACCATGGGGAAGAGAATGTTTCACAGCTACCATATCATTTTCTGTCTCATTCCATGTAAAGTATTCTTCGTTGATTTTAAGCTTGTCGTAAACTAGCTTCACATTATCTCCGTTACTGCGATTCAGCGCAGACGCCTGCCACAGCTTCTTCCGAGTGTCACGAACAGACTTTGAGTAATCTTCAGATATAGATATCGCTGTATTTTTTAGTTTATAACAGTTACGTAGTACCAACATTTTTTCTGTGAAATCATAGAAGCGCAGTATTACCGGTCGGTCGCGGTTAGCCTTCTTAAAACCGAGTCTGTGTACGCGCTCAACAGATTTTCCTTCGATGCCCAACATTTCGAAAAATATCCCTCGCGTCACCAGTTGTTCCACCGCTTCTGGTTCTTGTTCTGTTTCTTTGAGACCGTAGATGACTATATTGTTTCGGCGGCTTCTGTTTTCAAGGTCTTCAATTTTGTTGTGCATTTCAGCGAATTCCCTGCGCATGGCCGATACGGTTTCTTCGCATTTTTCGACCTTCTCCTGATATTGCTTTAATGACGTAAGCGTACACTCAATCTGCGAAAGCCTTAGCTGAACATCTTTGAGACCCGATTCAAGAGCTGAATGCGATGTCTTAATTTCAGTGACGGCTTTTAGTATTTGGTCTATTTTGTCAGGACCTGGGTTTTCCTCAACATCACCACTCAGTTGCAATAACAAAAATATCACGCGAACACACTCTTGGTAGCAAAACAACATGTGCTGTGGGCTTGGCAGCACAACTAGACCTACATGACTAGATTTAGTGCATTTAACAAGGGACCATTTATCACCAACCTGTAGAACGAAGAGCACGTAGTTTATCATGGTGCTCCGGACGGTGCTGCCAAGCCCAGTGAAGCGCGCGCGGATCCTGTTGGGCCTTTTATGCTGTCCCGCTGACGTTCCAGGTGTCACTGGTGCACCGAAAGGGTTCTCCGGACATGACGTGGGAAGCGTTTCACCATAATGGGGTCCGTTCTGCCATGCTGATAGCGATAGCAGCGTCGTCCCAACTTGCACGTGTTGTCGGTTACTTGATGTCGTAGGCGCTGTGACGGAATGACCACAGCAATCCAGCAGGGAAGAGCATTCAGTTCCGTGAAGTCCGAGGAATATCTGTAGAACGATCTCCGGCGTGCCGCTGGAGATACGCATCCACGCCCCTTTGTGTTGTCACTTTCGAAGCCTGTTTTTCTTGGAAAATAAACTAGTTCTTGTCGCAAACTTTGAGGAGTGTAGGGGTCTTCTTTTCGCTCCTCCGTGGGGCGAGTGCGCTATAACTTATTAGCAGAGGGGTCGATAATTTAGTGGAAAAAATTTGTTACCTGTTTCGTGAATAGGAACCACCTTTCCAATCTTTCCATTTAGAGGAAGCATGCTATGATCGAGTGGCTGCTGCAAGGGCTCCGGTGAAAACAAAGATGACTAACGTTTAGTTGGTTTTAGAATTTTAAGAGTTGATATTATCATTTCCACATGATGAGAAAAACTTTAGTCAGTTGATTAAGTGTATTATTGAAGAGCGGTCGATTGCACTAGGAGATATCGAAGGATAACCATGATGTGACACATTATTAACAGAGGCAGCCCGACGTGAGGAAAAATTGTCTGAAAAAACGCTGTAAACACGGAAGCGCATCCTTCAAGTGGTATGTTCACTTGGAGGGTCAAGATATTTTCCGCCGCATTTACAATTCTACGACAGTACGGTGCCGAGTTTCGGCACCGTACTGTCGAAAACCAGGAAGCGGCGCCGAAGTAGAGAACATTCGTTTTATTTGACACCGGGTAAAAAAACTGAAAAATGGAATGCGGGTGCGCGCTCGGGTCCAGCTCGCTTGTCCCTTCTTCGTCTTCACCGCTCTTCCGAAATAGCATTTAACACAGTGAAAGGTGCTGGATGAGTATTGCTACAGTAATAGTCTTTGGCGTATTGCCGTTACGGTGGTGCAGTAGTTACGGCTCTCGGCTGCTGACCCGAAAGTCTCGGGTTCGAACACGGCCACGGCGACCACACTTCGATGGGGGCGATATGCAATAAGCCCGTGCACCAGGATTTAGGTGCACGTTGAGAAACCCCTGGCTGACGAAATCTCCGGGGCCCTCCGCTACGGCTTGCCTCATAACCGTATAGTGATCTCGACACGTAAAATCCCAAGATAATATTACCACCAACTTTGACGTGACATTGTGCTGCGCGATACTAAGCATCAACGGTGTGATAAGCTTTCTAGTCACTTTCTCTTCTTTCTATCTTTGCTGAACAAAACAAGCGTTTTCTTGTGTTTTAAACGCTTCAGCTCTTTTTTAAACTAAGGTGATGCTTGATCACACTGAGAGCGTCGCAATGGAACGAATGCACTGATAAGCTACGTCGAGTGACGCATACGTCGAAATGTGCACAGTTCCTGATTAATATTATCATTTGCTTTGCCGTAGTCGCGGATTAAATGCTTTTGGTTCGTGTGTCAGCAAAAACATATATTAAAGTCGATCTAAAGCAGCGAATGTTCGCGAAAACTAGGTAGGTACGTAAGTGTTGACGTGAGATGCGAAAGTATAGGCATAATAAGGTCTGACGTATCAGATGATCCTGCAGCAATTCTTCCGTCTGCGTGAAATTAAAACCTCCACTCATGTCCAAGAATTGCTGGCATTGCGACGAGTATGGGTGAAGCGGAGGAACTCCATCCGACGACGTGATTTCCTGATAATTAAGGTAGCCTAAAAGAATAATTGGTGAGGAAGAGTGCTGGCTAACAATAAGATTTACGACATCGTTTTTTATTCACAAATATTTCAGCTCACAAATATGACAGAGACCCTGACCTCCGTACAATCTGTGCTCCGGCGAAGGAGCATAACTAAAAAATAACAGCATTATCACACACTTAAACGTGATCGTCATGGTGAATGATGAATTGTAACGTTTTAGTCCATCTGTAAGAGTAGCATAAGTAACATAAGTAACATTAAAATAAGAGTAACATAAGTAACATTAACATAACCTAAGTAATATAAATAACGTAAGTAACAGAAGTAACAAAGTCACAATTTGACATAATATTCAGCCTGTAGACGTTTGCATTAACAACACAATAAGGCGTAACACAACTAACTATATCTACCTATTTTTCGTTTATACAGTTTTACAGAAGGCGATTTTTTTATTAGATCTAACAGTTCTTTCTTCTAATTTAATTCTGTATCTCAAGCATGGCATCCAATTATTTGTTCTGATCTTAAGTAGTTCACGCGAAAGTTGCGGTCTCTGATGGTTTGAAGACAGGTGGACTCATAATTTGCGCAATGTTTTCATTAATTTCCATGGATGTATATAGTGAGAGCATCTCTGTCTAAAGGATATTTGGTTAAACTAACTTATACCTAATTATGTATGGAGATTTGGTATCATTGAAACGGATGCGTTCATGAACACGAACGGCTCGCTTTTAAAAAACTTGCAGTTTATTTAAATTTGCTGTAGATCCCCAGGTCAATAAACAGTAGTGCAGATATGACTGAGCTAAAGCATGATGCATAATTGATTTTATTTTGTTTGGGATTAAATATGATTTTTTCCATAGTGAACCAATTGTTGGAGGTAGCTAGTTTTCAAGGTAAGGTATGTGGTCATTACATGATAAATGTTTTAAAAAAATAGTTCTGAGAACTTTACACAGCTACCCCTCCAAGCAATGAGTCTTAAGCAGGTTGAAACAAATATGTACATACACACACACACACACACACATATATATATGTGTGTGTGTGTGTGTGTGTGTGTGTGTGTGTGTGTGTGTGTGTGTGTGTGTGTGTGTGTGTGTGTGTGTGTGTGTGAGTCCTGTACGAAACTTGAAATATTGGGGCGGGCGGTGGGTTGGAGGTGGAAGCGTAGCAGGCTCACTGTATGTTGGTGTTGAAAGTGAGGTTGTAGCTGACTGAATAAAGCAGGCTTCCCGTCATTCCACACGAAGGTCGCGGGATCCAATCCTGGCCGCGGCGGCTGCATTTTCGATGGAGGTGAAAATGTTTAAGGCCCGTGTACCTAGATTTATGTGCACGTTAAAGAACCCCAGGTGGCCGAAATATCCGGAGCCCTGCACAACGGCCTCTCTCATAATCATGTCGTGGTTTTGGGACGTTAAACCCCAGATCTTATTATTATTTCGTCGTTCCAGCAGAGCGTTTTTTTAATTATTTGGAAATATTTCTGACAAAAGTGAGTATTGGGTGGCAAAGCTAAAGGCCGAGCATTGTCTGCCTGACTGAGGCCCTGTCACCCACACATTGCTCTAACAGTGAGGCAGCAGATAACACAAGGGCGTACATAAAGTTTGTGCGAAAGAATAACAAACATAAATACTGATACAGGTAAATGAAAAGTTGCTAACATAACATGATTTCTAAGAAATAACAACTTGGTCTTCGCTAATAAGATTTGTAGTAACACACAAATTTTTGCAAGCACAGCGTGACACTACAATGGGATAAACTCAAGAAATGATTACGCATATAGCACTCAATGTGATAAACTCAAGAAATAATTACGCATACAGCTCTCAACCAAAACGACACGTGCGAAATAATAGACCTGTTAGCCCTGAATTAGGACAGTAGTGGAAAGCAAGTACATTTTCATAGCATTTTTAAAGCAGCTCGGTGATCCGTAGCTCTGCTCAATACCTATAGTGTTAGGATGTGCATTTATAAAGGATGGGATTAAGTAGGTTCAATTTAAAAGCGCTGAATCACCGTGTCGTATTTTAGACCGTGAACTGCTGTAAATCTATAATGAATATATTTCGAAGACGTTCTATCGTAATCGCATGCATATCCTTTCAATCCTTCGATGCAGACAGGCCATAAGAGCAACTTGTCATCGACTGTCTTCGAGCTTCTGACAGTCGCAGCGCCGCCTCCCCGGAGCTGTCATTACGATTTGGCGCCGAACAGCCCTCTTTTTGAGCGCACGGTGGAGCTTCGTGGAGGTGATTATTCAAAGCTGCTTCTCGAACATAGATCCACTTGGTGGTGGGTCTCTTCGCTTTGTGGGACGCAGAAGGAAATGCGAGCCCTTTTGTTGCAGGGCGCATTCGCTCACAACGCTCGGTGCGAAAATGCGTCGTTATTGTCTGCTTTCTTTTTGTTGCTCGCTTCTCTTTCGCACCTGCGTGGAATCAGCAACAATCCGCGGCTCAGAAAGAATAAAGAAATTTCCGGTGTGCCCGCTGATTAGAACCTAAAGAAATATGCAGTGCGGTGGAAGAGAGAGGCGGACGTTCGAGAGAAGCACAAAGGACGCAGTGACGCGCCTCTTCGTGTAGGCGGGACATTTTTGTCTTCAGGGCTTGGCTCCTTGAGGGCGCAGTTTCGTTTTTGTTGCACGTGCAAGTGTAGTCGCAGAAGATTTTTGAAAACGTAATTGCAGAGTCCGCTAAATCTGCAAGAATTAATGTCTTTTGTGCGAAAGAAGCATCGCAGTGTTGACCTGCACGTGCTTTTCGGAGTGCGCGAATACTTCATATGAAGTATGTATACTTCAACTGTATAATATCAGCGCACAACGAAAAGCACGCGCAGGAAAAAGCTTTGTTGGCTATCAACCATACTTTCAACTATACTGTTGGGTCTCAACAGTGTGACTGGACACAACAGAGCGATTTCGTACCTAGAAAAAAAAATTACACCATCTCCTGCCAAAGGGGACCATGAGGCGATGCGAAGCCGGAGCACTTGCACGATTGCGTTCCGTTGGCATTCGTTGGGGATGCTACCGAACTCGCGTCGTGGAACGCGAAGAGGAACGATACGCGCGTCGTGTCTTCCCTCTAGCCTTGCCGTTAATTCTAAAAAGGCGAGCGGGGAACGCGGTCGTCAGGCGCGCGAGGGGGGAAGCGTAGGAGAGGTGAGAGAGGGGGGGACGCGCATGCGCTGGCGCTCATCGCGGCGTTGCGCAGTAAGGGGACCATGAGGCGATTCGAAGCAGCGTTTCGGCATGTCGAGCCCGCGTTTCAGCGGTGGAGGGAAAAGAGGGAGGGGAGAGAAGTGGAGAGGGGGAGCGGAGTGGGGCGTTGGGAGGAGGTGTGTGAAGAGGATGTTGTGGAGAGGGTTTGCGCATGCGCAGTAAGGGTGGTCACGCCACACACCACCGGTTTGAGCTCCGCCATAAGATGCTTCGCATTTTAAAAATCTAGCGGAATTAACTTCAGTGTGTGGAAACTGTACGGATATGCGAAATGTAACAAGTATCCATAAAAGTCATCACATTCGTACGAAACGAAAGCGACTGTTCTACAGGCTTCAAGGTTACTTAATGTATTGATGTTACTCTGCCATTTATTTAGACACTGCCGGATCCATGTTGTGGCTAATGGCGATTGCAGGCAAAATGCTTCGTCCTGCGCGTTGCACATAAATCTTTTGACAATGGAATTCGATTAAACAGAAAGACCCGCCATAGCAGCTTAGCATTAAGTGTCTCGTTGATAATCTCGAGGGCGCGGGGACCGCATTTCAATGGGCACGAAGTGCAGAGAACACCCGTGTAGTGTAAAAATGGCTTAACCAACTCTTTATAAAGAGAAACACCATGAAAAAAAAAAGTACGCAGCCTGCACGGGTGGGGCAAGGCTGAAACCATCAGCGGAGCTAGTGTTCGACCTAGTTAATTTTTGCTAGTAGTACCAAGTTTTTCCTAGATATGCTAAGTTTTTGCTGCTTGGCTAGATATGTCACGTGACTACCTGTTACGTGATGCTGTGATTTTCGCCACGTTACCAGCTGCTATGTCGTTTTTGGTGGGAACGTCTCACGTGACTAGCTGTTACGTGTTTTTGGTGGGAACATGTCACGTGACTAGCTTTTACGCGACGGTGCGCGATTTCAGTCACGTAACACTCGCCCATCATAGATTTTGTATTCCACGACGGGCAAATCGGCGCACGTGTTGTGGGAGCGAAACAGCTGTTGAAGAGGACGAAGGGAACGCGTACCGGCTTATGATGATGATAATTCCTGTTCGCACTACCCGGCGCAAGGAAAAGCTTAAAGAGCTCCGCTCTTAAAAACGGTGATAATATGCCATGCGCATACGCATTTCACTTATAAACTAAAGCACTAAAGAAACCGCTCAATTTCAGCGATTTCTCGAGGCGCGAACTCATTTTGCTGCATTACGTACCAAGCAGGAACCCAAGCCATGCTTTGCACTATGAAGAGCGCTACAGCTGGATCTGTACCAGCTAGTTAAGTTGTTTAGTTGAATGGCCTTATTTGGCACAACTAATGCATGTTCTCACACCACTTGCCATTTCTTGGTGGCATTTTCGACAACGCGGTGTAATCCATTTCCTGCTACAGTGGCAGCGTACTGGAAGCCGGAGTTTGCTTTCACAGTGCACTACACGCCACTGCCATCACTAATATGAAAAGAAAGACCTGCTGTGTGTTAAAATGGTGACTTGAGCTGATGAGCAATAGCAAACATCAATTTGTGCAACTTTAACTATACTTCCATCGATAACGAAGTACATGCAGACGTTCCTATTAGAAAGGGCGTTATTAGCTAGGTGCGTTAAGGAATGACAATTCCGTATCAAAGAGGTGTACAGATGGCTGGCTTGCACACATAGAGCCCTGCCTCTGGATGATGCAAGCGGTTGTCACTTCCCCGAGTTCCTTGTAACCTGTGACGGAAAATATTTAAAACTCACAGGGTCCCTTATGCATTCGCCTAAGACGACTGGAAAGCGAAATCGATTGGTCGAGGTTGGTCGTGTGTCGAAAACAGAAAATTATCATCATCATGAACCGGCCTCTTCTTAATCACCTTTTTCTTCTTCATGTTCTGCTTCGCTATCAGACGACGATTTGTCCGGTGAGGGATGCAATATCTTGATGGTCGAGAGAACGAGTACACAGAGAGATAAAGAGAGAAAGGAATAGATAGAAAGAAAGTGATAGTTCGCAATTTTTTTTTTTTTTTGCCGAGGCGAGATTCGAGCTTGCGTACCCACGATCCGAATACTAGCGTCCTAACTACTCGGCTATCCAGGCATACTGGCACAGCAGAGCGTAGCCTCAGTACTATAGTGCAGCAAGTCGGTGGGAAACGGAAGTGAGGGTGAGGAGGCGAGATGTGAGGGTTAGGAGGAGGGAAAGGAGGATGAGAGACCGAGTACAGAGAGAGAGAGAGGGGGAGAAACAAAGAGAGGTTGATTGATGGAAATAGAAAGAAGCAGAGATATAGATAGAAAGAAAGGAAAGAAACATAGAAAAAAAATGTAAGCGAGAGACGAACCACTGAGATAGAGAGATAGAGATAAGAAAGGGAAGAAACAGAGAAAAAGACACAAGGCGAGAGACCGACTACGCAGAGGGAGAGAGACAGAAGCAGAGACGTAGAAAGAAAGGAAAGAGTGAAAGAAAGGGACGAAAGAGAGAAGAAGACAGACAGAAAGACAGATTAAGAAATAGAGAGAGAGAACGAGTCAGAAACCAAGAGAAAAACAGAGATAAAAGGTGAGAGACCGACTACAGAGAGATATAGATAAAGAAATAACAAAAGGAAGCAACAGATGAAAAGATAGAAGTTGAGATACCCACTACACCGAGACAGAGAGAGAGCAACAAAGACGTAGAAAATAGAGAGAGAAAAAGGTAGAGAAAAGGACAGAGACAGAGAAAGCGATGTAAAGCAACATAAGCAAAACAGAAGATGGAAAAACAAATGAGAGAGAGAAAGCATAACCACGCACACCATAGCACCATAGCACAGTATGTAAATTATAGCTTGCTGTGGGACGTAGAAAAGCTATCGTCTTCATGAACCGGCACACGCTCTCTTCGTTATCTTCTTCATCTTCGTCCTCTTTTCCCCTTCTGCGTCTAGTCCACCAGCCTTGCGCGACTGTGTGCAAGCTGCGCTAACTTTTTTCTTCTGATCGGTTGGTTGGTTGGTCCCACTACGGGGAATCGGGCACGAAGCGTGCGGCAGCAGACTTTGTGAAAAAATAAAATAAAAGGAATATGCGAAAAAGATAATTTATAGTAAAGCAAAAATGTTAGGGTAATTTTGATTTTTGTTCCTTTTTTGAATGAAACGTTAATTAAACGAATGTTAAATAATGGAAGTAAATAAATAACAATTACAAAAATTTAAGTAAGGGAATGAAATGATATATAATATTCTGAGTCGGTGTACTACTGATCCTCCCCCGCCCCGCTCCGAAAGTTTTCTGAACCTAGCGCGATTTCGCACTAGCTCCAATCCTGAAGGTATTGCGAGCTTTCTGCTCGTCACCTAGTTTTGCGCTGCCTCTGTGATCGATGGGCAGATCCCGGAGGCGCTCCAAAGGGACGAGGTCACGTGATGACGTCATCACGTGAAGTCACGCTGTATAACACCATGACGGCGTCAGAAATTTCGGCCATCTCTGACGTCATGACGACGCCAGGTGGAGACGTCATCGTGCGCGAACTCTTCGTGCACGATCAGGTCGGCGTCAGCCCACAAAACGACGTGCAGTTCAACAGCGTCTGGTATCGCTTCATCGACACGGCGAAGCGCATCTCATGCTTCTGCTGGCGGCGGCAAGTCATCGGTGCTTGCAGAATGAATACCAGCTTCCGTCTCTGGCAAGGCTGCCGAGGCGAGCAGAGAAGCCGCAAAACCAGCGTGCTTGAGGCAGTTTTGGATGACGGCGGCCGAAGTAACACTCCAGTCCTGTGCCTGTTGGCAGAAACCTATCTGACCGACTTCTTGAATGAGCGGTGCTGCACGGCCGTTGCATATTTTATGTAGTGGCCGTGGGTGCTGCAATTTTCGAACTACCAACTAGTTTATGAGATGAAAAGAATGTTGTGGATCACTACCTGAAACTTTGCTTATTGCGGGGGTGCTTTTTAAAATCTGCTCGCTGCCGAGAGGGAGAGTCCATTGAACTTTATGATTGTTAGCCGTGGACGCCAGATTTCTTCGTTGCCACGAGAATTTCGTTCTTGAGAGCTTTTGTTATTGTGGGGTTCAACTGTAGTTTAATTGATCATACAGACAAATCCTTGTCTCGCTTGTTTTAGGTCGGAAGCTTGAACGTCCTTGTAAATTTTGTCCGCGATTCTGATATCGCTGTTCAGCCAAACTCATGTTTTCGGTGATAATGACGAAACTTTTACTATTAATGTGCCGAATATTTAAGTTAGCCGAGAGAAAGCACTAGCGGTTCGAGCGCGGAAACCAGTTAACACGACTGTCTTCCGCAGGTGAAACGCCGGCTCGCCACGGCTCTGTAGGCGGGGCTTAAATCTTTTATTAGGTTGTAACCGAGTGTAGAATATTATATCGCAGTGAAACCATAAAATTTTGCAGAAGTGAATAATATCTGGGGTTTAACGTCCCAAAACCACGATATCATTATGCGAGACGCCGTAGTGGAGGGCTGCGGAAATTTCGACCACCTGGGGTTCCTTAACGTGCACCTAAAGCTAAGTACACGGGCCTCGAACATTTTCGCCTCCATCGAAAATGCAGCCGCCGAGGCTGGGATTCAATCCCGCGACCTGCGGGTCAGCAGTCGAGCGCCATAACCACTAGACCACAGTGCCGAAGTTCAGAAATTGTTACGAGGCATCGTGAGTGTAAGCGCCGATAAAGCAGCACCTTGCTACGCGACAAAAAAAAATGCAAAAAAGATGTCAGGGTCTATGCTTCGAGCTATTGAGTTTCATAAAATTACGTACACTAGAAGGAAATTAGGCGCTAGTGTCAATGGCAGCCGTAGTACATGACGCTTCAGCCAGCATGGGAATGAATGGAGTAGAACCTGCGTGCACTGTGCGGCTGTACCACACGTGTTAAAAAAATTAACGTTTCTCTTCCTTTTTTTGATAGTTGTAGTGTTTAGTGATGTAAGTAACGTGCTGAATAAAACACGTACGTTTTGTGCGCTTTTCTGCATTTGCCAATTAGGAATAAAACTGTAATGTGTGGCGTCGTTAGTGGTAAAGTGGTAAAGAAAATAAGACACCTATTCGATATTGCAACAGAACTTTTTGTATTTATGCTGACAAAAATGCAGAAGTGCTTCCCCAGTTGGGGAAACGGGGGCAAGCGAAGCTTGGCGTGGGCGTGCATGACGTGCCGCTTTTCTTTCTTTCTTTCTTGCTTCCTTTGCAGGTAGCGGCCATTCTCGGAACGCTGTTTTCGGGCAGAATCGGCGTGACGGGTATCGTGTTCTTTCCAGCGTTCGTCAGCCCGCATAACGGCCGAACAAAAGGGCCATCACGAGATCACGGAAACGCGGTTGGGGATTTCAGTTTTCTCCAGGTGTAAAATTTGCCTGAAATGCGCAATTGTTTATGTCGACCTTACGCGTTGTTCAGCAGACCGATTTTAGTCCGGCCATACAAAATATTGCAGTGCAGCGCCTACAGCGAGGGTAATGTTTTCTTTTTTTTTACCGTCTTCATTAACAATCTCGCGAATACGATGAAAAAAGGTGGCTGATCCCTCGGTCACAGGAATCTGTATAATACGAAAGTCAAACGAGTCTACACAGAAGTAGTGCTTATTGTGTAGTGATATACGACAGCTTGCAAATGTCTGTTGGTGTTTGACAGCTATAGCATTGTTTGACGTGAATGCACCCACGTTGAAGCGTAGTAGCACATCTCCATCGCGACGACTAACGCCTATGATCACGATTTAGTCGTTGTGGTAGTTAGCTTATCGTGAATCCCGCGTATGCGGTATGCATTTCTTCAAAGCGTCGTCGATTAAGGAGAGAAACGGTACGATGTGTGCTCCCGAGTAATAGGGTAACCTACGCCTGTGCTCATGCATACACTCTTAACCAAGTCCTGGCTAACGCATGCCCTTTAGGCGGGACGCTTCAAAACTCAGTAAAACTCCCGGCTATAGTAGGCCTTCGAAAAGGAGTTAGCCGTGACAAGTGTATATAAAGAACGTGCACCCTTCACCGCCGCCTTATAGACGGCCTGCAGTCTCAGTGGCGCGTCGGTGGGGCCGCGTAAACGAGAATCCTGGCTACAGCTGAACGTATGCTCTGACATTATGAAACCGTTAAGCGCACAAAAACCGTTAAGCGCACAAAAAGAAAAAAGGGAGAGAGCAGAGTGTAGAAATAAGAGAGAAGCTGATAGCTCAGCTCTCAAACATGCGCAGTAGCCATTTCTGAGTGAAGAGACTACATATATGGCGTTTTTGTGTTGCAATAAACATCAGTTGGAAGTAGCGCTCTGTGTGTCGTCTTCTTGTTCCCGTCTTTGTGCGCTTAACGGTTTCATAATGTCAGTGTACCAACTAGCTCGGACCCAGCCTCTTATTCTGAACGTATGCTCCCGCGTGTTATAACTTGTCGGCGCAAGCGTCGGTGTATGCGCGTGCGCCGACAGCGTCAACCGCAAAGGCGAGCTATGCTGCGAGGAGGTATACGCATGGAGCTAACTACGCACTCTCTCTTGCGTGCGACAGAGAGAATAGGGGCCGCTACGCTGTCCGTTGCACTCCGCTTCTTCTGTTTTTGCGCCGGGAAAAGAAAGGAAGGAGGTAAAAACGAGAGTTCGAAGATATTGTGGATAATGTGCGATGGGAAGGGGGTTGCATTTTTGGCGCGAAATGGGTTAGTTTTAGCGCATTCCACGACAGCGGCGGGTGTGTGATAGGTTGGTGTGGTTCGTTGAGCGTGCCGCGTGAACCGGTACTCGGCCGCCATGGAAAAACTCTCTTGTCTCAATGTTAAGGGGGTGTTGCGAACACATAGCGACATCCCCTTGCACGTGAAATGGCTACACGCAAGCTGTTGACGCAGGATTACACGACGCTCTCGCGCCATTTCTGTCTAGCTGGTGCGCTCACTGCGGACACACGCTGGCGGCGTATTATGATTTCCTGGCGCGGCAGCGCACGCGAGAGAGAAAAAAGAGAGAGCGAGGAGGACGCCAGCGGCTCCTCCGCGACCGCTTGCGCGCTATTGGTTCTCCTCTTAGGGTCACGTGGCTGGGCACGCGAAAGCGTTTACGAACGCACGCACGCACGGAGTAGTGTTTAGGGCTGTTCCATCGTACGGAAGCACCCTCCTCCTAGCCACGCGGCAGATTCGAGCCACGCACATGGCGGACGCTCAAGTACGCGCGCCTGTTCCGAGTTCCGCTTGCCCATCTCACGTTGAGCGGGTTTCAATAAACGTGCTTCCGAGTGACATGTTGGACACGAGTACGCCTACGTGCGAAATAAACGCCAGATCTCATAGCCCATGTAACATCGAACAGGTTTCGATGAGCACGCGGACGTTCACGCGTGAGTTAGACGCAAGTTCTAACTGCCCATCAAACGTGAAGTGCCTCCGCGTCGACCTGTGCACGGACGGCGACGCACACGAGTGGATCGCCAGCTACAGTAGGAAAACCAACACGACATGGATCGTCGATAGGGAAACCCGAAATCCAAAGAGGTAAGTTCACGTGTTCGTTTCCTCTACAAGTGGTGAATAGGCCAGTCTAATAATAACATTTGATGATATCGGCGCCAATTGCGAGAATGCTAAATGCGAAAACGCTAAATGCTCGCTCATCGTAACGAAAGGCGCGACGTTAAGGGTGACCGCGTGGTCTAGGACGTACAGTGACATGTAGAAATGTTAAATGGGGGCGTAAACACGCGAAAATGGACTATCGAAAATGCAAACATTACATGGCCGCAGGCCCGTAGCCAGAGGAGGGGGCGGGCGGGGGCGGGCCCCCCCCCCGCCCCCCCCCCCCCCCCCCCCCCCATTGTTATGGTTGTGGTGTTTTACCGAAAATAAGTAATGGAAATAGGCGTTTTGCTCAAATAGTCGAAGTTTTCAGCAAGTGGGCGCACCCCGAAAAAAATTCCTGGCTACGGGCCTGCATGGCCGTATGCTAGGGAGGTTAATGCTTCAGCAGTGCGTTGCTTGCGGCGCGATCCGATCTGCCACTCAAACTTTTGAACAAGCCAAACGGGCGATAGGGCCGCAAATAGGAAAAGTTGGTGATAAAATCTTCTGCAGTTAAGCATGCATGGTTCAATGGACGCGGCTATTTCAGGCATCGCTTTCCAAAAATGGAAAATAATCACACAATATCACCAAAATTCACAGTGAAAACAGAGGCCTCTTGGTTTCAGTTCAAAACAACCTTTCAAGTACACTAATCGTACCAGTCATTGACAGTTTTGCGGACTTCAGCAGCGGCATTTCCATGCTGCAGCTGCGGCTTTAGTGCACAATATCATTGCAGCATTCAGTCCAAAACACAGCGTCGCGCCTTTCGATACGATGAGCGAGCATTCAGCGCTTTCGCATTTAGCATTTCCGCGACTGACGTCGATATCATCAAATGTTATTATTAGACTGGGCCTATTCGCCACTTGTAATAGAAACGAACACGTGAACTTGCCTCTTTGGGTTTCGGGTTTCCCTGTCGACGATCCATGTCGTGTTGGTTTTCCTACTGTAGCTGTTTCCTACTCGTGTGCGTCGCCGTCCGTGCACAGGTCGACGCGGAGGCACTTTACGTTGACACTCGGAACCACGTTGCTCATCGACCCGCTTGCAGGCGCCCTCGGCGCGCGTATCTGCGGCGTCTAGGCGTGGAGAGGGGTGCTTCCGAACGATGGAACAGCCGTAAACACTCTTCCGTGCATGGAGGAAGGAAAATGCCTCCGTGCGTGCGGAAACCACTGACACAGCCACGTGACCCTAAGAGGAGAACCAATAGCGCGCAAGCGGTCGCGGAGGAGCCGCTGGCGTCCTCCTCGCTCTCTCTTTTTTCTCTCTCGCGTGCGCTGCCGCGCCAGGAAATCATAATACGCAGCCCGGCGCATCATACCCGCCTGGGTGAGCGTTCTTCTTTCTTCACACACATGTTCGTGCTGTTAGCGTTCACATTGTTGCACGCTTGCGCTGATATATATGAATGACGAATAGAACTGCCAGAATATTCTTTTGACGGCTTTTGAAATAACTATACGAGTATGCTTACGAGTAACTATGCGAGTATACGAGTACTTTGCTGTAATCGTCATCCGTCTCTATAGTCGCGCACGTGTTGTCGTGCTGGTCGCATTTATTATGAACTCTCATAGAGTTCAGACAAGCCCCGCCCAGGTGGTCTAGTGGTTATGGCGCTCGACTGCTGACCCGAAGGTCGCGGGATCGAATGCCGGCCGCGGCGGCTGCATTTTCGATGGAGGCGAAAATGTTTGAGGCCCGTGTACTTAGATTTAGGTGCACGTTAAAGAACCCCAGGTGGTCGAAATTTCCGGAGCCCTTCACTACGGCGTCTCTCATAATCATATCTTGCTTTTGGGACGTTAAACCCCAGATATTATGATTATTAGTTCAGACAATTTCGTCGCTCTTGACAGTTGTCAGTGAGAGAATCAGTTAATCACTTCGTGTTGCTTGACAAGCTGTATACTTTTAGCTCTCGCGTGACTTCTTATCCCTCGGCTAGCAACTGTTCTTTGCATTTATATAGTCAATGATACAATGCGGCAATAAAAGCAAGCATATTTTTGCTAGCAGTTGAATGATGTTAGGATCTGCTTTCATGGTAGGTCGTTATACTGCGCATTTATATTTCTTTTTTTACCTTTGGGAAGCGGAAAAACTTTTCCACAATCAAAAAGTAATAAAACTGCACTTACGAGTGCCGAAGACGTTAGTACCGTTTCATGGGATCAGGCGCTCATAGATACGACTCGCGGCATGTCTTGTTTTTAGGAGGCAAAATCAACAATTTGACTTTCTGAATAGCGACAGTCTTTAAAACGCGTTTAGCTGCCTAATTTCTAACATGTTTAAAAGCCAGCCTCATTCATGTTCGTGAATACATGTGCGTATCTGCTGTGCCCCTTGGTTTTCGGTCACATTTGCCCATTGGTCTTATGCAGTGCCAAGTCAAGTGTGGGCAAGTACATCAGTGCATCATGCACCGGCTGTGGTGCCTGTGCAAACTACAGATCTCGATGAAGGTAAACTAATGCGTCATATGTAATTTAGACGTTAGCTAGTTGATGGCATTTTTGTTCTCTTATCCATCATTTCATGCGATGCAACAGCGATATATAACCGTGGTTGTATAAAAGTAGTGTCGTTTTCGTTGGCAGCTTATTATTTATGCTGGATTGCTCATTGTTAATGTTATTACAGAGAAGTGAAGTGCATACAGTAGTCGTAATAAGGGATATAATTGTTGTTCATCCTCGTGATTGTATACACAGAATTTTAATACGTTTGCAGGTGGCGAGGCCTTCTGACACAAGAGCCAGGCGCAGTTTTATCGAGCAACTGGTCAGGAGCTCACACCTTGCAGGGTCTCCAGCAGCAGCCGCAGCAACGCCGGATGTGGTGTTATTTACAATGCCGTAACTGAGCATACGATCTTTCTTTCTGTGTTTTTATGCATTTTATTTTTTCCGTTTCACACCCATCTAAATATCGCCGCCGCAGCCGAGCATTGACCTGCCGCAGTGAATTAATTTTTAATCGGGCATTGGCTGCTACCATTCAAATATTCGCCGTGACTGGCATTCACCTGGTATTCAAGAAAATTCGTTTGCAATATTGTGCTATTGCAATATTGTGCAATATTGTGCAACCAAATTTCAAGCCAAGCTTGCCTGCCACATTATTTACTTAGCGCATGAATCGTGAGTCTATTGTAAAACTGCTTTCCTTGTACGTGATTCTCATCAAATGGCGACTGTGCTGTGGTTTTCACTTGCAGCCGACATTGGAAACAGAGCTTCACTTTTAAGAAAAACTGGAAGTTTCATGGAGAAGTTCAACAAGGTCATACTCGGTCACATGTGCAATGCCCGCATGTATTTCGTGGAGATCGATGAGTATTTCTGAGGAAATCATGCTAAGCTTTCTCTCCTAACTGTAGTAAGTTTATGGTTAAAACACTATTAGAAAGCTTCATTAGCAACTTCCGAAAACACTTTCATATTTGTAACTTCTGTGACGCTGTCTACACAAAATTCGACAAGGTGTACAACAGGTTGAAAACCTCCGTTTACCAGGTAGATGTTTTTGTGTGATGGGCGAAAACACCAGGTGATCTAAGAACATAACGTCGCATGTGGGCTCTGCTTTTCTTTTTTTTTTCTGTCAGGATGACATGCCAGCAGCCCGCCCATCGCCTGACCACAGAATTTGGAGGCAGTACGACGACAAGGCATTCTACGATCAAGTGCAAGGGAATATGAAACTTTCGGTTGACACACTTCTAGAGAAAGCTCTTATTTGGTGCTTGACGATGTACTATATTAAGTACCTCACATACCCAACTGGGTATGCTCAATACTTCGTCTTGTGCAGAGTATAATGAACCCAGTTGTCTCCCAGGTGTTTTGCCGGCGAGAAGCTGCTGAAGACATATGAAAAGATCAAAGGTATTCGTTAAGCACCAGAATATATTTGTCTTAAAAAACATTGGCTGGCACGTTTATCGTTTCCCTGAGCGCTGAGCATTGCTTTTAGCGCTGTTTGTATTTTTTTTACAATAAATACTTATTTTTACACGTGAGCAGTACCTGTTTCTCGCATGCTTATACACGCTAGACACAGCAGGTACTGTTGAACTATGAAGCTGGTATGGTCCGTCAAGTCATTCTCAAATGATTCCGCTGAACGGTACATTTATGGGGAACGCGGTGCGTTCATGCTTTATCCGCCGCTACAGAAAAAAAAAACGATGCGAATTTTTATACGCATGTCTAAACACACTGCATGCTTATAGATTCCAAGCTCACTGTTAATGGTTAATCTAGGTACCCATGAAGGGGCAACTAAGCGCAGAAACGCTCCTATGTGATGTAATCGGTTCACGTTAAAAAAATCCCAAGTGGTTAAAATTAAGCAGTATTAGCATACGGTACCCAGCGTCTCGTGTACACAATTTCTTGTGTTTCTTGCCGCTGCGCATCTGTCAAAGACTAAACACTGGTATACGCACGTTACTTTCCGAATTCAGCATAGCGTAGGTGCCCAGCCAACGCAACGTCTGCGTACACAATGCTAAAACTCTGTTAGCCAACAATCAACCCCTACACGGCGTGTCACTTGACGTCAATGGAGTCCGCATTAGGGATATACCGCAACCCGACTGCTTTCTTCGTTCTTGTGCATGCCACAAACACACAAAAATAGTAATGAAGACGATGGATAGGATCAATGCGGGATCAGTGAAGAGAGCTTCGTCCTCAAGTGGACATAAAGTAGGCTAGTAATGATGAAAAACAAAATGCTTCCAAATGCTCGAATCGTTTGCCGTGAAATGTATATATCTAATTTAATGTTCTACTATTAGTAACGGCATGCTGTCGATATGAAGTGCGGGCACTAGAGCTTTCACGAGGTGTTCTAGATTTCGCAAAACCGTTCACCCTTTTCTCCTAAATCCGCGGTAGGCAATGTCTAAGTCTGGAAAACAATATTTGCATAATTAACTTACCATCCTCTGGAACGTACATATGTGCCAGCGCAAAGTGCGCACGCCTGTGGGTGTACCTCGTAATAACATCGCCGCATTGGCTAAAAAAGTTCAGAATTCGTTAAACACCCTCATGTTCGAAAAATGGCCACTCTACGTTAACTTTCCTACGATAATATGTCATAATTTAGCAGTTTCAGTTCCTCGCAACGACTGCCACAGTGAGGCGCAAGCACTTTGTATGTGTGCAATAAAAAAAATCTGCGCATAGCTCTGCAACACGAGAACCTATTACTCGATGGTGTCAAATTCATTTTCCATTAATGCACCACTGTACTATGTCCTGGATTTCTGCTGTACGCAACGCCTCTCAGTAATCCGCACATAAAAATAAGTGCGTGTATACGTAAAACACTCCAGAAGTCTATCCCATGCACTCTAGCACAACAAACTAACAATCCCCAGTCGCGTGCGCATGCAAATACACCTGTGTGGATGTAGCTCGTAAATGTTTGCGTGTTCAGCCGTATTGATCACGGCGAGATTTGTCAAAAATTTATCAAAAGGTGAGACTTGTACACAGTTAGGCACTGCATGCCCATGAAAGTGCCTTTCGCACCAGTGACCAATACTATACTTAGTACATTGCATGGACTCGGGCTTCCAGAAAATGTTTCAGTAAACTTATGTGAAAAATATAGCATCATCCAGTGTGATTTTAGCGCAATCTCGGCTTTGAGACGAATATGAGGTGATTTAGATAGCGCGGCGGGACAGCTATATCAGCGTGAATCTAGAAGTTCTCAAAAATATGGCCACTGATGGAGTCGTAACACAAAGCCACAATTATTTTTGCGATAAGTGCTGCCGCATCTAAGATCCAGTCCATGTTAGCATCATATTCCTGCCTGTGCACTGCGCGCCTGAGAACGACGAACGGCGAGCCGCGTCTCCAGCATGCACAGCCCAATTCACGAGTCGCGTACTACGTTGCGCGAGTGGCGTCCAACATAAACGGCATTTCCTCCGAGTCCAGACCACCGAGCGACCGCGTAGCTGCATGCATTCAGCACCAGCTCCTCGCTTCCATGGTCGACACAAGTGTCGGCCACATTTTTCATTGAAGCTAAAATAATGTCTACTGGAATAGTGTCATTCACTTGAGGGGAAGCGACGTGCACTATACAACGTTTAGAGCCAAGATGAGTTCCTTTACAAGTGAAGTTCATCGGCAGTGCGTGCACGGCATACCGCACCTGCTCGGGCGTGTTGGGATATTTTATATATGGCTGACAATACCACGATTATCAGCGCATGTTCATCTCAGTGTGTAATTCTTACGGGGAGAGGGTCGAGCCAACGACGGTAACAGGTAAAACATCCTAGCATATGAGCATGAGCGGTTTGTTCTGAAGCACGGTCGACTACGGCTTCGAAATAAACTGAATAGGCTTAGTGACGATATCGGCTACCGGCCTGGTAACCGTCGGCGGTGAAGTGGCCAGCGACGTTACTGAGAACACGGCGATTCTCCGTCGGTAATCGGCCACGCCGCTGTGCGGTTGCCGCGGATAGATTCCGAGCACACGTTCCACGGCAAGCGAATCTTGACGTTGAAGACTCGTTCAATCCACGAAAGGCAACAGGCTGACGGCCAACATGAATAGAACTCGGATATTACGCATGCCAAAATTCTTTAATGTAACTGAGGCGCCAGTGCCAAATGTATGCGGAACAGTTTTATCGTTTGTACCAAGCACGCAAGTTCGCTTCAAGCATACTCCCAGAAATAACTTGAGTGACCTCCTATATATTTTCACGAATGTCACTAAAAAAAATTGGTCGCGTATCTGCGTGCTTCGCTGCAAATGTCGTCTAAAGACGATAGAAGAGGCGCTGCATGAGATACGGACGCCATCTGGCAATACGTCGGGAAACATGAGTGCTGTATTGCGCGCTGGTAGTCCCGGCGCAGCAGCAGGCGAAGACCGGCGGGGACGCCAGCCAGCCCGAACACGCGGTTTGGCGCGAAGCGCCGAAGCAGAAGAAACGTCCGCACTGAACGAGTACTCTCCACACACTCTTTTATTTACACGTCGCCTGTGTAAATCAGGAATGCCAGAGCGGCGCCCCATGGCATTCGTACATTAACTAACACAGGCCCTGGACCGCTTCCGCTTTCCTGCGCTGGCGTAGGCTAGCAGGATTGGCGGGGAACAAAAGCCTTGGCGAGTAGCCCGTAAAGTTTCAACATTTTCCTCCCCGAGTCTAGCAAAATATTTGAATTAAATATCCTTCTATGCTACACACAACACTAAAAGAGTTAGTCTCTAACTATACGCGCCTTTCTTTTATGTGAAACTGGGAAAAGAGTATTCCTTTACTCTGACAAATCTTTAAAAAACGCTTTACGCTTCGGTGTTGCAGAATAATAAATGAGGTGACCGGAAGTTTTTTGGGGTACACCACGTGCTCCTGCTATCGCAATCTTGAAACCGTCTATACAGAACCGAAACCGAAATACAACAATGAGCTCGTGCCGAGCGCACGGAGTAAGGCAAGTTTCAGCGCAGCTTAAGAAATTAGGGTCTTTGGAATTATGTATGTATGCATTTTCTATTAAAGGAACACACCACGTAATACTTCCCTAGTCATGTTGCTCCTCAGATATGCGTAATGTTTGCATTTTGATCGACAATGTACACAGTATGAACCTAGTGAGCCGTACAAGATGGCTGGCCTTTGGGCAAGCGGTTCAACTTTGGCCGAGGTTTTGAATCGGGGGACGTGCCGACAAACAGAAAGACAGACAGACAGACAGACAGAAAGACAGACCAAAATTCCTGCGTTTAAGTTCCCCAAGAAAGACTATCGTCTTTGAAAATGTCTCCTTACGCATGAGTGAATGCTGCATGCATAATAACCTCCACTGCACTAATACGCCAGATCGTGCAGCGACACATTGGTGCATATAAACCCCCGTTCTTTTTACTGAAAAACCAAAAAGACGCGTACCATCAAGGAAAAAAAGTAAGGACAGGACAGAAAGGGCGTCACTCGCAACTAACTTTATTCCCAGAAGCATCAGCATCATATATAACCACAGCGACCCTGCGCGCGCACATCGCCTCACAAGCTCGTCAAAAACCCGCGATAAGAAGATTAACTAATCGAAGAATGAATCGATGAAACTAAACTCACCCCCACGCAGAGCAACAGATGTGTCACTAACACAGCATTCTTTCTTCTTTCTAATATAGTATGCTTCCATAATTTCCCGCGCTAAGACATCGTTACTCTTTCCAAGAACGGAAACACTGGCAAACCCAGGCTCACACTTGCAGGAACCACAATGCACAGGCAAATGTGCTGAAAGTTTATTTTTCACCGAAAGTTCGTGCTCCCTCATCCTGTCGTTTATGCACCGGCCTGTTTGGCCGATATATACCCTACCGCAACTAAGCGGGATCTCGTACACCACGCCAACCGAGCAGGCGACAAAGGGCCTTGCGTGCCTCTTCCCACACGGGGAGGGCCTCGGTGCAGAAGAAATGCGTGGGCACAGGCTAGCCAACTTGCGGGGCGCCGAGAACACCAAGGGTACTTTGTACCTGTTGGCCACATTCTTAAGGTTGTGAGCAACCTTGTGCACATATGGCATAACCATGGGCCTTTTTTCCATCGGCTGCCTATTTCTTCTCGATCCCTTCAGTTTCTGAAGGAGGGTTTCCGAGACTGCAACAACGACAGAACCAGGGTAGCCGGCTGAATACAGCCTCGTGACCTGATTATTGAAACTTTCCTGCATTAGATGAGGACAAGATTTCACCAGCGCTCCTTCCAGGCACATGGAAGCAACGGCCCTCTTGACAAGTTTCGAATGTGAGGCATCATAAGGAAGAAGTGCCTTGCGTGAGCGTGGGCAATATGCCCAACATATGTGCGTCTCCGAGAAAGTGAGACTCAGGTCTAAAAATTGCAGCACACCACCAACAGGAAGCTCATGCGTGAATAAAAGACCCTTGGCGTGTTGTCTAAAAACAGCTAAAACCTCATCCACTGAGTTAGTGGTTGTCAAAGAAGGGTTAGCTTTAAAAATGATTAAAAAGTCGTCAACATACCTAAAAATCTTCACTTCAGCATCGTCAATAACCTGAGCCACTTCTCTGTCAAAATCCGCTAAAAATATGTTACATAACACAGGTGCCACGCATGAACCTATGCAGATTCCTTTTCTTTGAATATAAAACTGATTATCGTGACACACGAACGTGGAACATAGATAAAATTCGAGCAACGTCATAAAGTTGTCAAGGGAAATGCCAGTGGCGCGCTCAAAGGCAAGAACACCGTTCTGCTCAATACAGCTTCTAACAACTAAAAACAACTCTGCGTGGGGAAACCGAATAAAACAAATCTTCAACATCAATAGAAAAAGCATTGCCACCTTCGTTTAGGCCTATCAAGAACTGTGTAACATCATTTGACTTCTTAACAAGAAAAGGGTCATCCACAGTAAGCGCATTAAGATGGTTCAGTAAAACTTGCTCACATTTTGTTGCCAAGATTCCCGTTCGCTGACAATACACCTGAAGGCATGTCGACCTTATGAGTTTTTACACTGAAAAACACAGACAGCGCGGTTCGCTTCGAGGAACTGATGGCTTTTGAAAGAGCGTGAAGCTGCAGATCCTTGCAGAGCAAGATCGCCTTAGCTTTTACCTTGTTTGGCTGTGTCTTCGTTCGGGCAAAGTTCTTGGCTATAGCTTGTGCAGCTTTTTCATGAAACGCCTCGGCCGACAGGACGACAAAGCCACCCTCTTTGTCGGACTGCAGAAGTTGGAGGTTATTTGTCCTGAAGTGAGTGACCACTTGCCCAGTCGTATCCTTGGGAAGAAGATGTGTACGCTGCACAGTCTTCAGCAGGCAATCAACACCCTCCAATAGGCATCTATCACGGTCGTCACCATCCGCACAATTGGCCACACGCCGATTCAAGGCCAGCAACTCGTGGACACGGAGACTTGGTGGCACGGAAAACTTGGGGCCTTTCTTGAGAGTCTTGGAAATACCCTCAGGAAGGTCTACGTTTCCTAAGACGTGTAGCTGGGTCGGCTGAGCAGTTTTCTTCATGGCACCCTTCGGGAGGTGATTCCTCGAAGCGAACCGCGCTGTCTGTGTTTTTCAGTGTAAAAACTCATAAGGTCGACATGCCATTCAGGTGTATTGTCAGCGAACGGGAATCTTGGCAACAAAATGTGAGCAAGTTTTTACTGAACCATCTTAATGCGCTTACTGTGGATGACCCTTTTCTTGTTAAGAAGTCAAATGATGTTACACAGTTCTTGATAGGCCTAAACGAAGGTGGCAATGCTTTTTCTATTGATGTTGAAGATTTGTTTTATTCGGTTCCCCACGCAGAGTTGTTTTTAGTTGTTAGAAGCTGTATTGAGCAGAACGGTGTTCTTGCCTTTGAGCGCGCCACTGGCATTTCCCTTGACAACTTTATGACGTTGCTCGAATTTTATCTATGTTCCACGTTCGTGTGTCACGATAATCAGTTTTATATTCAAAGAAAAGGAATCTGCATAGGTTCATGCGTGGCACCTGTGTTATGTAACATATTTTTAGCGGATTTTGACAGAGAAGTGGCTCAGGTTATTGACGATGCTGAAGTGAAGATTTTTAGGTATGTTGACGACTTTTTAATCATTTTTAAAGCTAACCCTTCTTTGACAACCACTAACTCAGTGGATGAGGTTTTAGCTGTTTTTAGACAACACGCCAAGGGTCTTTTATTCACGCATGAGCTTCCTGTTGGTGGTGTGCTGCAATTTTTAGACCTGAGTCTCACTTTCTCGGAGACGCACATATGTTGGGCATATTGCCCACGCTCACGCAAGGCACTTCTTCCTTATGATGCCTCACATTCGAAACTTGTCAAGAGGGCCGTTGCTTCCATGTGCCTGGAAGGAGCGCTGGTGAAATCTTGTCCTCATCTAATGCAGGAAAGTTTCAATAATCAGGTCACGAGGCTGTATTCAGCCGGCTACCCTGGTTCTGTCGTTGTTGCAGTCTCGGAAACCCTCCTTCAGAAACTGAAGGGATCGAGAAGAAATAGGCAGCCGATGGAAAAAAGGCCCATGGTTATGCCATATGTGCACAAGGTTGCTCACAACCTTAAGAATGTGGCCAACAGGTACAAAGTACCCTTGGTGTTCTCGGCGCCCCGCAAGTTGGCTAGCCTGTGCCCACGCATTTCTTCTGCACCGAGGCCCTCCCCGTGTGGGAAGAGGCACGCAAGGCCCTTTGTCGCCTGCTCGGTTGGCGTGGTGTACGAGATCCCGCTTAGTTGCGGTAGGGTATATATCGGCCAAACAGGCCGGTGCATAAACGACAGGATGAGGGAGCACGAACTTTCGGTGAAAAATAAACTTTCAGCACATTTGCCTGTGCATTGTGGTTCCTGCAAGTGTGAGCCTGGGTTTGCCAGTGTTTCCGTTCTTGGAAAGAGTAACGATGTCTTAGCGCGGGAAATTATGGAAGCATACTATATTAGAAAGAAGAAAGAATGCTGTGTTAGTGACACATCTGTTGCTCTGCGTGGGGGTGAGTTTAGTTTCATCGATTCATTCTTCGATTAGTTAATCTTCTTATCGCGGGTTTTTGACGAGCTTGTGAGGCGATGTGCGCGCGCAGGGTCGCTGTGGTTATATATGATGCTGATGCTTCTGGGAATAAAGTTAGTTGCGAGTGACGCCCTTTCTGTCCTGTCCTTACTTTTTTTCCTTGATGGTACGCGTCTTTTTGGTTTTTCAGTAAGCATGTACCAACTAGCCCAACAAAAAGTTCTATTAAGCCCCGTTCTTTTGCAGCTCTCACCGTGGCGGGATGTGGTGTAGTGGTTAGCGTACGCGCTTGCTGATCGAGTGTTCGCGAGTTCGAATCCGCGTGTGTTTGTTGTGAATTTTTCTGTGGCTCACTTCTGATTGTAATGTGTGTATACGGATTATGTATGTCATAGAACATGTGTGTAAGTCTCCAAATTCCCCAAATAATGCTTAAAAGGTGACCTGAAATCAATTTTTTTTCACCGCTTCGTACACCGACTCTTCGTAGCCAGGACAGCTGGTCACGTGGAACGAGGAGATGTCTATAGGCGGCCTTAAACTAGCCGGCATTCGAGACGAAAAATCTCCGGCCTATATTTAGTCCCGCCTATGAGATGAGCCGCTGAGAAAGCTACTGCGCCGAGGGACGGCTACGGGCGGCGCCGCCTGCAGGTTGTGCCGGCTAAACAAACAGTCTATAGGCGTTAGATTTTTCGTCTCGTTTCCGGGCTACAGACTGCCACTTTAAGCAGGGCATGATTAAGAGTGTACACAACCACACTGCGCTTCGGCAACACGGGAGGCAGAGATTCGTAGCTTGAGCCGAGACCGCGCGCAGGAGTTCCACGTCCTGCTGGCCTCTGTTTCGCTCCACCAAGGCATGACATTCACCCGTCGACATCGTTAGCTTTCTGCAGCGCTTACTGCAGTCGTTTTATTAGCCGGTACTATCGCACTCGAAGAGGTCGGCGAAGCACCGTTTGTGCGTGTAGAGGCTCCGCAACTCCGACAACGAACCGTCACAAGCAAACACGAATCGAAAGGCAAAGGACGTAATTGCGTCCAGGGCGACTCCCCGATGCTAGCGCGGCCAGTGTTTATCGCTGGTATCGAGACGATATAACCATGGCCTCCGAAATTGCGAACCGGAGCGCAATCTTGGAGGCCATGCTTTAACTGCCAACAAAACACGTTTTTTGTTGTCAGTAGCGCCAGTGTGTGTGTCTTCTTCCCTTCGTCCTTTAACTGCGTGGTCGCCGAATCGTTTTCTACCGGCGCTAGCAAGTGCCATGCCGCATTACTTCACTTCCTCGCTCACAGACGGCGGCACCGCCCCGCCCCGCCAACAGATAGCACCATGCGAGAGAGATATAAGGCGCGTTTGTGGTGATTCGTGCATGTGCCTCGGTAGCTTACTTGGTACAGCGCCCGGCGCTTACCGTTGCGGACGAAGAGGTCGTAGGTTCGATTGCTGCCGGGGGAACTTTTGCTTACGCTTTCTTCTTTCTCATCCGTTAGCGTCCATTTTATCAACATCATATTCGTGACGGAAATGCGTCACTAAAACCTTGATAGATCCCGGTATAAAACCCTTTCGTGTTCAAAAAAAAAAAAAAAAAAATAGGAAGGCTATAGTACTTCCGCTCTACACCTTGGTTTTCTTTATTTGTTTTCTTTTTTTTTATCACGCGCCTGCTCTTCTCTCCGCTTCCATTGCATCGTTCATTTCCACTCCCCTTATTGTAGGGTAGCAAACCGGATGCTACAATTGTGCTTGACCTCCCTGCCTTTTTCTCATTATATTATGACTCTTTGTCTCTCTCTTTTCGTCGTCGGTAGAATGCATTCGTATGCTTCAGTTCAGTTCACATTGGGCATGCAGTGTGCTCAATGTCTGGAAAATAAAAAAGGGATGCGGCCTAGTGGTCAAGACCTTTGCTTTCGGACCGCGAGGACCCGGGTTTGAAGCCCAGTCCGGGAAAGAAAATTTCTTTATTTGTTATTTTCTTAGTGCACGCGCGCCAGCTCTGGGTGAGGGTATTTTTTTTTTTTGAATATCACCAGCTATACAGTCGGTCCATACAAGCTTCGCATGAAAAAGATCGAGCGCAAGCCTGCAGCCAATGCGAGACACACGCAATAAAAGTACACGGCACATTACGCGCGCACACAGCAGTTCAAAAAAAAAAAAAAAAAAACAGCAGAGGCGTTTCCGAGGAAATAAAATAAAAACACACACAGCAAACGGCATGGGTGGCAAGTGAAGCAGCGCCGACATTGCAAAGATCAAAAGAGCAAAATGATTGCAAAACTGATCAGGAACGGGTTGTCTGTGGTAGACTTCTGTGAGGCTCGAGCATCCAATTTTCGACACCGTTCGCCGCGTGTGGCGCCATTTGTACAGCTCAAAGCAGCAGCGCACGAGGCGGATACTTCAAAGGCAGCACAAAGCTTTCTTTTTTTTTTGCCTGGCTTGGACATTGTACAAGGCAATCATTGCACACTCACATAATACAATAAAAAGGAACAAGCATTGCCATCAGTCCCATTTGGACTGATGTTGTCCTCTTAAAAATACTTAAGGGTTGCCAGAGGTTCAAGCCTTGACAACCATTCTGGCTCGATCTCCTGTATTTTGCTACACTCAGTGAATGCAGACATGCTTTGCCCGAAAAAAATCACTGCTGGCTTTGCATCCGGGTCGAAGTGGTATGCGGCCATTCGCGCACGCCGTGTACAGTGGAGACCGGTCAACATCACTACATCAAATGGGACCCCTTCATCATTCGTTACTGCGAGATACCTTATCCCGTGTGGATCCAGTGGAAAATCCTTCTTTATTGTCCTCTGCAAAACGTCCCAAAAATGTACCCCTTCCCAACAATGCAAAAAAACATGGTCTATTGTTTCTGGTTTCTTACATATCAAGCAGTGTGACCCCCATGGTGTAAAAAAGCCACGTTCCTCTGTGAAAGTCTTTACTGATAGTGTTCCTGTGTGTAACTTGAAGAAAAAAGTTTTCACCCCTGTAGGTACCTGCATGTTCCTCACCCGCTTCAGTACATTTTGTCCCGGTCTTCCGCTGTATATGGCCCTGTACAATGGTACTGGCAAAACCATATCACATACATCTTTGTACAATTCTTTTCTTCTAACACTTGCTAGATAATCCAACGAAAAGCGAACAGATAAAAAACGTACACTGTCTACCACTTCCTTGAGATAGCCACGCAACGTCACGGGCCGGCTATCCGTAGTGACATCAAGATCTGGTAACGCACTGCATAACCTGAGCTGGCATATCGTACGCAAAAACGGATCCCTGACGTCACGGAAAAACAAAAATCTATTTACTAATTGTCTCACAAATAGGAGCGCCAAACCGAGACCTCCGTCCTTCACGCGCCTGAACAAACTGGTCCGTCTGCACCTTTCCCATTCAGAGCCCCATATAAAAACTGCGAACACTCTGTGCAGCCTTTGCACGTTGATCCTTGAACAATGTAGCACCTGCATTACATACCACAGTTCAGTGATAAAAAACATGTTGCACACAGTAGCCCTAGCAAAAACAGACAAGTTCATGCCTTTCCACCTGTCTGCTTTTTCCTTCGTCTCTTTTGTTTGACGCGACCAATACTCCTCGCTGCCGTTATAACATTCAAGGGGAACATTGAGGTACTTTGTCGGTGTTTCCGGCCAGTGCATATTCGCAAAATGGTGCGGCTTTGAAGGCCACCTTCCGTGCCAAAGCCCAAGGGATTTCCCCCAGTTTACGCGACTCCCTGTGACGCTACAAAAATGTTTCACAACACTTATCGTTTCCTCTACACTTTCTTTGTTCATACAACACACCGCAATGTCATCTGCATATGCCAGCAGCTTAACTTCCACTGCCGCCAAGCTGAAGCCACGTATTTTTAGGGGCGAAGCTCCTTAAGGCGGCACCCGTTCGTCCCTCGTAGTCGTCGTAGTAGTCGTAGTGCGTAACCAGTCTTACGGTTTGACCTCCAAGGTGGTGCCGGTGGGAGATTTTTCCTGTGCGTTGTTGAACAATAAAAAATTCGCAGCGTGCGCGTTAACTAAAAGCCGAATTCTTCTGTCTCTCATTCCCCATTAGCAGCCATTGGCATGTTCCAGTAGGAAACGTTAGTAGAAGTAGAAGTGTAAGTGTTAGCTAAAAGCCGACTTCTTCTGTCTCTCATTCCCATTAGCAGCCATTGTTTACCTCCAAGGTAGTGCCTGGTGAGATTTCTCCTGTGCGTGATTAAACAATAAAAATTTTGTTCAAAACGCCGTTGATTTATGAAATAAACCAACGAAAGACGCCAGATGTTTTCTAAAGCAATGGTTTTCTAAACAATGAAAATTCACAGCGTACATGTAAAATTAAAGTGAGCTGCAAGTCGTCATAACTCATCGAACCTTTAGTATAAACGCGCCCGATCTCACGTCGGTGATGATGTAGTGGGCAGAATTCACGGAAGATTCACGGTTTTACCGATGAACCTCCGCAGCTTCGCCCACTCATCATCATTCACTCCGTGGATATGCTGTGATTTTTTTCGTTTTCAGTTATCGCTAAGCACATCGCTTCGATATAAATACAAAACAAAAGTGGACTGAGGGGGCAGCCTTGACGCACAGAACGCATTACGTGAATGGGGGCCCCCAAAGACTTATCAACAATTAAACGCGTTGTGCAGTTGTGGTACGCCAAGGCCACTCCCTCCTTGATGATGGAACCAACATTAATATGATCTAAGATGACAAACAAAATATCATGCGCAACACAATCAAAAGCTTTCTCCAGGTCTATCTGGAGCACAGCAACGCCAAGTAACTCGTCACAACACTCTAGCACACACCGCATCTTGTGAATGTTTGAGCTAATAGTTCTGCCTTTGATTCCACAAGTTTGGTGCTCTCCAACAATTTCTTTAATGACCCCGTGAAGTCACGCTGCCAGAACCTTCATAAAAATCTTGTAGTCAACATTGGTCAGCGATATGGGCCTATACGATGTCACCAGTTTAAGTTTTTCCTCTTCGTCCGTTTTAGGAATTAATATCGTATGCGCTTTGCTAAAGGAGGGCGGCAGAGTTTTCCGTTCGTACGCCTCATTGAACAGCTCAGCTAACCTCGGGGACAGTTCTGTTCTAAACGTCTTATATAAGGCAGCACAAAGTAGTGCTGCATAGAATGACGACTGGCGAGGCCGATGGTTAGGTACGCGCCGATAACAGTGAGAAACAGCGTCTGTTGGAAGAAAACAGCATCAAAAGAATATTGTCTCCCAGTGCCTCGCGTGTCTTGGCAAACGACGCCATGTTGCATTTTCATTGGTTCTTCTTAGCTTTTACGTCATAGAAAAGAGCGGCCGTAAATGGTCTCTGTACACCCGTCAGCAAAATTTTACGGGATGCAGGCCGCACTACAAATGCGAATTTCTGATCTGTGACTGCGCGACACTGCTGCTCGAGCTGGTGACTGTATGGGTTGCAATACGAGCTACACGCTGGAGTATTTATTAGCATTTCATGTTCCAAGAAAAAGCAAAAATATAGCTTTTTCGAAAATTTCGCGTCCCGTAAACTTTTGCGGACGGGTGTACATTGAAATGTGCCTATGTGCTCTGTAGCAATGTGTGATGGCCACTGGTTCCAGTTTTTTGCGCCGTATGTGAGATTAAATGTCGTGTCTAGAACGGCACATTATCTCTTTTACGTTGTTAGAATGGTCCCAGCGAGGTAAGATACCGGCTGGTTGCAGGGAAAATTCCTTATGTAGGGATGGACGATGGTATAGTTTATGAAAAAGTGAAACGCTAGCGAATTTACGGTGATGCTAAAATTGTTGCGATAGAGCGCGATTTTTTAAAGCAATGTGATGAGCCAAAAAGTCCGGTGTCTGGCGCCGTGAGCATGAAGACAAAACTCCAGTGAGTAAAGCACGGAAGTTGCCCAACACCCGGTTAGGTGCAAAAAGCGTCAGCTTCAGATGCAGAGGAGGGGGGGGGGGGGAGGGGGTTTGCCTCGAATGTAGTCGGCGAATTGATAAGAAGTGATGCATACGGTGAACCGAATGGGATAAGAGGCGAATAACGTGTGAAAGAACGTTTATAAAGTGCGTAGAATTTCATTCTAAGAAGACAGGACGTGCAAACACGGACACAAGAAAGAGTGACGATACCACAAACGCCTACTAACAAAGTTGAGACGCACAACGGCGGAAAAGAAAGATGGCACGAAAACGTATCTGCGCATGCCCGTGCAATAGGCGAACCTATCATTCCGGCACGCGTGCGGGTCTACGTGAATGATAAATGTTAAGGCATTCGATTTCATCTTTATGCAAACTAATCGAAGTTTGGCTCACGCATGCGCTACCACTATTCTCGATATGTCATGCCTCAATCATCAGGCGCGTTTCTTCATTCATATGCCGCTACAAAACTGCCCATTCATCGAATTTCGGCGTGCATTTACACCCCCTGTTTTGAATTTAAGATGAATCGTTACTAGCTAGCCCAAATGACTGTTTTCCTGCAATACATTGCTCATCAAACAGAGTGGAAATGTTTTTCGTAAGGAGCGTGAAGAGACGCTAGGGGGGGGGGAGAGGAGGGGAGAGGGGCTGCGTCGCCCGAAGGGCGCAGTCGCTTGCGTGCTATTTCGAGGCACCAGGAGACAGCTCGTAAACGTGCTGGGCCCTGAACGCTTACTTCGTGTTTAGGGAACTCACAGCAAGAAAACCGTTTCGGTGCCTGGAGCGGCCATATTCCCCTCAACGAACGTTTTGTTTAGTTACGCGAGATCGGATCTATAGGAGTTAGCTGCTAGCCTTACTTCGTATAACAATACAATTTGCTGGCAACGCATTCCTTTCTTCACCCTTAAGCTAAACTGCGGTCTTTTGTTTAACTATCAGATATTGACCCTGGAAACCGAGAGGCGGACGTATGACATGGCGCAGCCTCTTTACAGTAGGCCTTCAGTAGGCCTTTACAGTAGGCCTGTCAGTAGCGACGGACCGCTACTAACAGCTGCGCATATTAAAACCGGATTGGACTGCTCCAACCAGGAGGCATGCTTTTATTATTGAGATGACAATTTTAACACAGCAAGCAAAAAGTTTAAATTGGGGCCCTAGCACTCACGAACTCGAAAGGGCAGGGCCTTTTCGGGGGTATTCACAGCAAGAGCGAATACAAACCCGGAGGTGCTCGTGAAAGAAATTACGAAAAAGCTCTTCTGGATGAAGATCCATAGATAAAGTATATTTTAGGAAAATTGTCAACGCCTTCCCACCGTTCACGCGCTCTTCCACGCACGCGAAAGACTGAAAATTCGATATTGTTACATATATATATATTTGCTAGCGTTCCCACATTTTACTCCGCGATGTCCAGAAACACAAGTGACAGACATTTTAGCTGTGTACGCGTGTAGTTATTACTGAATATTGCTTTCATTACGTGCCGTACGACGCTTCGAACGAGCGATCAGCAACTTTTCTGGAACAGACGACGTCCGCCGATGTGTCGCCGCCGCACTATTTCGCTACCGATTGGCCTAGACGTCACGAGCCTCTGCGGAGAGGGCGTTTTGCTGCCGAGCCGACTTGTACCACAGAAGCTGCGTCGGTACCGTGCATGGCGTCGACACATCGTGGCTTACTCAGGACGCACGCGCGAGCACTGTTTATTCAGCTGAATAATAATTAGTCCATGGTTAAGACTTTGCTGGCGCCATGATCAAGCTGCACATGTTTTGACGCGCCGGCGGTGCGATTGCCCGTGACGGACGCCCTCAAACCCGCGGCTCTGGCGCAGACTGGCGCAATTTTCGTCGATATTATCAGGATGGCGCAGTAAATCTAATTTGGCGCACATTGGCGCAGTTGACGCAGGAGTGGAATCCCTGGTTGTTGGAATGCTGACGTCAAATCCTCTTAAAAAATCATCCATATATAAGATACGGGGATTGGCGCCTTTCAAATGGCAACGGTAGCTGACACCTTACACACTATCCCCCCTCGCAATTTTAGAGTGGCCCGGCCCTAGCGGGACTAAATTTCGTGGGTGAGTTCGAGAACCCTGCACCAGGAGATACCGTAGAGCGACTTTTGTCGCTTAGGAGTTTGAGCACGCAAACATGCCTTAATTATCTGCACCAGCTAACTCTCGAAGCCACAATTCAGCACGTGGATGATAGAAGCCCCAATGGTTGAGGCCACCTTGCATATACTGTTTTATACAAAAAGCAATAGTCATCAGTTGCGCTAACTAATTCTTAGGATAAGATTATTTTTTGAAGACGGCTCAATTCATTCGATTGAGAGACGAGCGAAACACCGCCTTGGTGATATTTCCGTCGTCTCTAGAAGAAAGCAAAGCTCTTCTGAGCACGCGCGGTGTGGCTCTTCATGCGCTGCTAGACACTCGGTTAGGGGGAGCTTTTATACGGCTCGGTGAACTTCTATTACGCATTGGTGCGACCGCTCACAAAAGCTTGGAATTTGGAAACAATAGAACTGCGCTTTTCGTGAAGCGATAGTGAGGCCAATGCACAAAAGACCCGGCCGTAAAAACTTCCCCGAAGAAAACGAAGGCAGTAGGACAAAGAACTAATTCTGGGCAGCTCTACAGCTATACCAGAAATTTCCCAAGCGTCGACTGTGTGGAGCAGCGCTTTTTCTTTGTACGACGATGTCTTTGTTTGGAGCCACAATGAACCGAATACAATCGGCAGCAGTGCCTGATGCCTGACTATTCAAAGTGAAAAACGAGCTGCCTTCTCAGGGCACAGCCAGAACGAGCTCTCTCATGCGTGATCTCAGTGAGTCAGCAGACACACGAGATAACCAGTCAGAAAAGTTCATTGCAGAGCTGAAAAGAAGCAATCGAAGCCCGAAGCCTGTCAGTGCGGTGCAGCACCCGCTGGTATTTTCGACGTTTTACTTCGAAAGGCGGTCCAGAGTGAAGAGAAGTGATTCTAGAGAATCGCTGCGAAAGCCTGATGCTTAAGTTTCATTTCGTTTTATTTACCCTCAGGGCCATATGGCATTACAGAGGGGAGTGTTTACACAGTAAAATACCAGAAGAATATGCAGCATGAAACTGAATCACGTAACAAAAAAATTCTGATTATGCGATATTGGCTTGTAAGGACAACTGCTGTAATACAATAGTATGTAATGCAAACTTGTGTTTTTAATGATAGATTATTAAGAAAAGTTCGTTGCAAAAAGGGGTTATGCAGGGTGCCCCAGCTGTCTTTAGCCAGAGTTAAAAAATATGCCAACTCACTCAATGACGACGCAACCGAATGCATGTTGCTGACTGTCGTCTGGACTAGGTCAGTCTGTTTTATGTGTTCTGATTAATTAGGCCACTTAATAATTAACTAACTTTTGAAGCAACGAAGCTGGGCGAAAAATTCCGATGAGAAAGTTGTCCGATTGGCAAAACGTCCAATTAGAAAGGTTGTATGTATTCTATGTATTAACTTTCTATCTATTAGGTATTGCTACACATGCCCGCGAAATACAGAAAAAAAACCACGTGAAATGTCCGCTTGCGTGCCAGTGCGCGCGATGATTCTAGCGCTGAATAACGCTCCGCATGCAAACGACCATAGAATTTGTCCGGCTGTGCTGCCTCGACAGGGCAGCGACGATGGTGGCGTCGGTGCGACGAACATGTTTTGCTAGCGCAAGACAAGCGACAACCGCTGCGTCTGCTTATCGCTGCCATGACCCCCCCGCGAGGGAAGCATATCGTTTGTACGCGGAACGTTAGGGAGCACTGGAATCACGCCGTGCATCGGCGCGCAAGCGGGCATGTCACGTGGTATTCTTTAACACGAAATTGTTTTATGCCGGGGTCCACCAAGGCTTTCGTGACGTATTTCCAACACGGAAATACGTCAGCAAAATGAACGGGATCAGATGGCAAAGAAAAAAGTTACACCATCTTCCGCTAAAGGGGACCATGAGGCGATGCGAAGCCGGAGCACTTGCACGATCGCGTTCCGTTGGCGTTCGTTGGGAATGCTACCGACCACGCGTCATGGAACGCGAAGAGGAACGCTACGCACGTCGTGTCTTCCCTTTAGCCTGGCCGTTAATTCTCACAGGGCGAGCAGGAAACGCGGTAGACAGGCGCACAAGAGGGGGGCAGCATAGGAGAGGAGATAGAAAGGGAGGGGTCGCGCATGCGCTGGCGCTCATCGCGGCGTTGCGCAGTAGAACATTTTGGCATGTCGAGCCCGCATTTCAGAGGAGGAGTGGAGAGGGGGAATGGGAGAGAGGAAGTGGAGAGGGGGCGGGCGTAGCGTTGCTGTTAGTTTGTGGGCTGATGGTGACGCTTGCTTGCGCCAACCCACTAAATGACGGGACTGTTGCTTCCATCACACTTCGTCGGACCATCACACTTCATCGGAAGCATCAACGGAGTCAAGTGGAGTCAACCGAAGCAAGCGCTGCACCGAACGCGCGCAGCGCTCTGCCCGCTTTATATTGACACTTGAAGGAGAGGAGACTAGAGGAGGAAAGTAGCGCATGCGCCGCGACTGGAGAAGCGAGAACGCAGGAGAAGCGCAAGCAGGTGGTAGGAGAGAAGTGGAGAGAGTAACGCGCAGCTGTCGGAGAGAGGGAAGGAGGAGAGTTGCGCATGCGTAGTGTGAGTGCGGACGCCGACGCCGCGGGATATGCCACCGCTATAAGACGCTTCGCATCCAAAAAAATCTACAAGAAAGAGTTCCGTTGACAGGAGTTGGACCTCTTAGTCCGCGAAATGGCTGGCGGGCGTTTATTCCACTGTGCTACCGTCAAAGAAGAGAAGGAGGCAACACGAACGCGCCTTTGGTCTCTCACAGTGCTCTTGGTTCACTGGGTGGTGTCGCCATCTGGAAGCGGTAGAGTGAAATAATGCGTGGTCTTCGTGATTTGCTCCGGCAACGCGCCGTTGTTACGACCGTCCCATTCGATATCCAATAGGAGAAGTGCGATTTCGTTGACGCTTTAACACACCGCGAGGTGGCGGATTTAGCCCAAACCTGGCTCATAGCATACACCCATATTAGAAATAGCTATCGCACGCTCGCCTGTCGGCCTCACCGCGTTCCCCACTCTCCCTGTGAGAATTAATGGCCCGACTAGAGGGAAGACACGACGCTCGTCGCGTTTCTCTTCGCGTTGCACGACGCTTTGACGAAGTGCACATCGAGTACCAATGTTTATTAGGTGCTTGTTGATGCCATTTTTGCGTGGGATTCACGACATGCGGTGTCCAGGTATATGTTAACTTAAGCTACCACAAGTGTTAAATCATGATCATGGATGTGAGTCGCTGGGACGGAGATGTGCCACTAGGTGTCAACGTGAGTGCGTCCAGATCAATATACATTGTACAAGCTCTCATATTTCAATGCACTAGAAACAATCAACTACTTCTGTGGAGACACGTTTCACTTTTGTGTTATAGCATTTACTATGAAGGAAGGATCAGCCATGGTTTTTTTGTATTTCGCGGGCATCAGTAGTAAGCAGAAAAACACTAATACTTAATGGATAGAAAGTTAGAAACTGTCTACTCGGACGCTTTGCAAACCGATGTATAACTTTCTCACTGGATATTTTTTTGCCCAGCTTCGTTGCTTCAAAAGTTAGTTAATTAAGGTAGCTTAATTAAGCAATTAATCGGAACACGAGATATAGTCTGACGTATTCCAGGCAACAGTCAGCCACATGCAGTTGGCCGCATCGTCATTGAGTGTGTCGGCATATTTTTTAACTCTGGCTAGACTTTGCTGGGGCACCCTGCATGATAATTGTTACAATGCCTTGGTGAAGGCGGTTGCGATCTTCATATGTATTGATGTACGAGGTATAAATGACCGATAAAAACAATGGGAGTTACAACATGCAATGCCAAGCTTATGACGGTGGTCATTGCGATGGGATATGTACTGAGTTTGAGGATTAGTAGGTCATTTAGGCTAGGATGATGAAACGATCAATTTCGTAAATAAATGTGGCCAGACTAGATATTTTCCGACGGGATGCAAGAAAAGGTAGACCTAGGCTGGATTTCATTGACGTTATCCTGGCAGTGCGACTATAGTTAGAATAAAAGGCACGCAGTTATATGTACAAGTTCTAGTAAAGCAGTCAGGCTGTCGTGATAAGGATCCCACACAGGTTAGGCATAGTTAAGTTTGGAAGGCATAAATATTTTATATAAGAGTAGTTTTGTGCAGGTGGTGCCTTTGAGAAGCTACGAAGTACGCAGCATAATATGTGATTGGCATTATTAGTAATGTATTCAACGTGAGGTGCCCAATAGTGTTGAAGATTGGGCGAGTTGGTTCGTCGTACTTGAACTGGTATAGCCCATTGGGGAACGAAGAAACGGCCGAGCAGACCGACACAATAGGACAGAGCGCTAGCCTCTTGCGCGCTCCGTCCTCATGTGTCGGTCTGCTAGGCCGTTTCTTCGTTCCCCGTAATGGGCTATACCAGTTCAAGTACGAGGTGCTTAAGATGGGATCGATGCAGCAAGACTGCCCATGTATTAACGCGATAGCGCTAAAGAGCTCGTTTCGCAGAAATTCTGGTGTCGGCATCCTTGAGTGTCAGCGAAAAATCATAACCTTGTCCGCGACGGAAAAGTCGAGAAAGAAGAAAATTCAATAACTTCGGTTCGAGTGAGAATCGAACCCAGGCCGTCTGCGCGGCAAGCAGGTGTTCTACCACAGAGACACGCTATTGCTTGAAACCGCTTCGGGAAAAAAAAAAACACTATATGAATGTCATGTAGTGGAAGGAGTCTCCTTAAGACGTGTAATATTGCGTGGCAGAAGCGTAGAATCACGCCAGGCGTCATAACATGTGAACTGCGCAACGAGGGGGTGTTTTAAAGGCCCATCCATAACAAACGTGCGTTACGTACGCATAGTAGGCCCTTCGCTGTTTCGCTAAAGAAAGAATTATGGCGTAGTGGACACTTAACAACTGTACTTGCAGTAGGCATTCTGGGATAGACTAAAACGGCAAATGTTACGCGCACAGTTGTTCCTTTCTTACGTCACGGTTGAGGCATGCACCGAGAACCGATCGAAGCTAGGCTAGCAAGTGAGAATGCGATGCGCCCGGGGCCCGTTTACGCTATGGCGTTCTACTCTTGAAGGCCAAGCTCAAGCGTCCTCCAACTTTTTATAACAGCTGACCGGATCGAGCGGGACGTTGTTCAAGTAGTATGCTGGTGGGGTTTAGTAGTTCTACTTAGGAGTATTACTTATACTAATATTTATATCCATTCACCACGTGCTGCACCAAGCTGCTGCGGTGTTGAGATCAGATTGGAGGCATAAACTGTCGTTATCGTTTGTTATTTCGTGAAAAATTACGCAATCGCTTGCGAAAAGATGAATGTTAGACGAAATTGAGGTCGTGAGGTCGTTCATGTAAATTACAAACAAAAATGGACAGAGAACTGAGCCTTGTGGCACACCAGAGTGAACCTCAGCAGATGACGAATTGTGATTGTTAGCAGTAACATATGGGACTCGGTTCTATACTAAACACTCAACCCCCTTAAGTAAATTATTCTTAACATATAGGAGGCTCAGTTTAAATAGTAGAGGGTGACAGACTTGGTCGGATACCTTAATGAAGTCTAAAAAAAACCCGACCGATACACGAATTATCTAAATTCTGATGCAGTTTGTGAGTGATTGATATGAGCTGTGTCTCACATGAAAACTACTTGCGAAAACCATGTTATGCTGGTGTAAAAAAAAACGATTCAAGCGAGTTGATGAGGTTGGCGAAAACGACATGTTCTTATAAGTTACAGGAAGTGCTAGTCAGTGAAATTGGGCGATAATTAATCGGAGAGTGTTTATCACCCGACTTAATAGGGTCCAGCACCTAAATTTCACCCAGGTATTTTTACGCTGCAACGCATTCGTTGCATCCCCCTAAGATGAATGCAAAATGTATTTTGCTGTCTGGTCAACCTCCCTGCCTTCCCTTTCGTATTCCCTTCCCGTATTTTTGAGATATACGCGCGCAAACAGATGTTATTGAACTTCCAATTTCAATATCAAAGCAGACGACGGGAAATGGCACACCCATTCGTATTTCATTCACGCGGTCACGTTTTGTCTACTTCGAATCAACATGCGGCTTACATTTTGCTGTACGGGAACGCTGCAGTACATGGTGGCCTACCTGCCGCAAGCAGGCGCCGCCCTTTCTGACAGATTCGGTGCCACACAATTTAGCAGACGACTTTATGTTGACAAATGGGTCATTACAAGTGAAACGTCCCAGCCCAAAATTCGACCACCAGCGATTCTATTGAAAAACAAAATTGAGCTAGAAGGTAACTGTGAGTGATTTTAGTAAAGTATTTTCGTTCAGAAAAATTATCTGGTCACGTGATGGCCCTTTGAATATTCCGACGAGAACGAAAAGTTCGGTGCTAAAAATTGGGGGACCCTTAAGCTTCGCCTTTAAGAGTTGAACGCAATAGCGAAATCCGGCTCCTGGTGCGCACTTCAACCACTAAGTGCATGCTTATTAATGTGTATTGTCACACACACACGCACACAGACACACGCGCGCGCGCGAGAATGGTACATACAGGTTTTTGATCTAAAGCAAGAGTCGCATGGCCTCCAAGATGTACGCCGCGCGCTTGCCATCTCGGAGGCCATGAAGAGTCTCACAATGCCTTACAGATGGCAGCACATTATCTAGCGTTCGCTGTTTGCTTGGTAAACGCCTCCTCTGGAAAAGGCGGCATTGGCTTGATATGTTTTCCGCTAGATGGACATAGTTGTCCATTTCCTTTCTCGATTTTTCGCTCACGGATGATTTTTCGCTCACAACCAACGGTCCCCGCGGTCCCGACACCGACGACGGAATTTCTGCGACACGAGCTCTCTAAGGCTATCGCGTTAATATATTATGCGTATTCACCCTTGAAACTGGGTACAATGGCACATTGTGTTTTAAACCATTCTATTGTCACTGTTATTTCACGTGACTTCACAGGTAGAAGCATATATTAATTTTCCGGCTTAAATACGCTTAGTAAAGAAGCAAGAAAACGTGCAAATTCAGACAATGTTTGTAAAGCCGGCGGCAACGTTTCAGCCGCAAAAAATTTTTAGCTATTTAACCAGTCAATGTAGTATCTGCTAAAATATTTTCATAATTTGTAAACAAGCGTTTAGTGAGAAAAATGCTTGCAAAGTTGACAAAAAATTACTTTTTGGGGAGAATCACTTGTAAATTAAGCAGTGAGGCCCTCGCGATAAAAATATGTGAGAGGGTTCTCTATATGCTCCAACGTCTTCACTTGTGATGTGGAAATTTTTATTCCTGTAAATTTTGTTTAAATCGAAAAAATAATTTTTGATGTCCACAACTAATATCACTGGCAGGCACTACCGATGTTTGTCTTTACTGCTGAACGCGAGCTTTTTTTCGGCGATTTTTTGGGCTTGCATGAGGACTGCGTTAGTTCTGCAAGCAAACTCTGGCAGCGTGATTTCGCATTAGTGTATATGTATATCGAAACTACCTTACTTTAGTGCCTTCATAACTGGCTTTCTTGGCACTATATAGGGGAAGTCAGGCAGACGAGCACACCATGGGCATAATCGTTTCGCAGTGGTATTTATTGGCTGACTCTGCTTCATTTTATGACACACGGACGCGCGGATCACATAATCCTTTGCTCTCCGGTGTTTCACACCAGCACAAGAACAGCGTTTCAATATTCCACCCAGCCAGACAGATTTCTGTCAAAATGTTTACATTTAAGTGATTTATGATTTACGAACACTTGCAAAAGGAAATTATGGCTTCAAAACGTAAATTTCTTGTCGTTCAGCCCTTTTGCTTTCCCATGTGCCGTCCTCTGTTCGCATTTTCTACATCTTAATCGTTAATGTCAAAGTGGGCTACCTTGTTATTCACACCGGCTTTCTCACTTGAAGTTCACGAGTGTTGGAGAATGATGTAATTCCAACATGAAGTGCCGAAAGAGTAGTAACAGTATCTATGATTTTACGTGCCAAAACCAAGACATGATTTTGAGGCACGAAATAGTGGAAGGCTCCGGAAATTTCGACCATCTGGTGTTCTTTAATATGCACTGACATCACACAGTACACGGCCTCTAGCATTTTGCCTCAATCGAAACGCGACCGCCGCGGCCGGGATTGAACCCGCGACCTTCGCGTTTTTCAGAAGCCACGAATGTGGCTATTTCGCCCAAAGAAATGACAAGGGGTGGGTTAAGGGGAGTGCAAACTTTCGACTGTTTATTCCAAATTTACTGCAGTAGTATATATATATATGCAAACGCATGCGAAGCAAGCGAGGCAAACATCGAACAGATAACGTTTTCTGCAACGCAATACATAGCTGTATAGACATGCGCAAAAGGGCAGGCTCACAACGATCGGATACCATTTTAATCACAACATGCGATGCAAGAACGTGCTCTCTGCCTGCGAAAGGAACAATGAAGTGTCACTAATGCATAATAAACCTCGTGCCTTTACGTGAAAAGCTTCCAACAGTTCTCGAGCACTGTCCAACACTGTCCGCCGCGGTGGTGTAGTGGTTACGGTGCTCGACTGGTGACCTTCCAGTCACCAGCCGCGCACCGTAACTGCTACACCACCGCGGCGGACAGTGTTGAAAGAGTAGACGGTTCGAAATGGTACAGCTGTCGGGTCCCTTTGACAGAGATCACCACGGCGCATCGCTGAGCGAGCTGGGTTCTCTTTTCTTGAATTGTGGAATGTGGCACCCAAATCACTGTAACACCCTTCACATTACTTTTGTTCCAGCCACAGAAATCATGTGTTGGTGGATGTGACCACCATATGGCCTCTGTAGATTTGCACTGCCAGATGTTTCAGTAGGCCGCCAATATCGTCACATGCGCTTTTTCCATGTGAAGTGGTAAAGAAGTTCCTCACTGCTGATAGGTTGTGGCCCTCCTCGTGGTAGCGAAGGTTCAAAACGTTATTTCTATTTTAAGTGTGTAGCCGTCTAGGGGCTCGGCTTGTCGTCGATCTACTTTCTGATGCCTCATAGCCCCGCAGTGATCAATACAGACCTAAAACAAGGCTGACAATACTCAAAACCAGTGCAAATAAGCTAACAAGGTCTAAAATAATATGAACTACAGAACTAACCAAGAATCAATCGCAATAATTTACCTAAAGTCCCGGAAAGCACTACTGTTTGCCAGCGCCCACCAGTGACATTGGTTGTGGACATCAAGAATTATTTTTAGATTTAAACAAAGCTTACAGGAATAAAAATTTCCGCATCACAAGAGAAGACGTTGGAGCATATAAAGAACCCTCTCACATATTTTTATCGCGAGGGCCTCAGTGCTTAATTTACGAGTGAATCTCCCCAAAACGTCATTTTTTGTCAACTGTGCAAGCATTTTTCTGAATAAACGCTTGCTTACAAGGGTTGAAAATATTTTACCAGATACTACGTTGACTGGTAAAATAGCTAATTTTCTTTTGCGGCTGAAACATTGCCGCCGTTTTACGAAAACTGTCTGAATTTGCACGTTTTCTTGCTTTTTAGGTAAGCCTATTTAAGCCGGAAGATCATATATGCTTTTACTTGTGACGTCATGTGAAATAACAGTGACAATAGAATGGTTTAAAACACGATGTGCCATTGCACCCAGTTTCAAAGGTGAATACGCATAATATATTCCCACCCAACGTTTCGTTCTCGCCGGAATATTCAAAAAGCCGTCACGTGACCAGATAATTTTTCTGAACGAAAATACTTTACTAAAATCACTCTCACACAGTCACCGTCTAGCTCATTTTTTTAAATAGAATCGCTGGTGGTCGAAGTTTGGGCTGGGACGTTTCACTTGGAATGACCCAAGTGAGAATGACTCAAAACGCGCCCGATACGATGAGCTTCTCCGACCTGACGGACTTTGAACGCGGGAAGAACTGGTCAGGAAAACCGGCAAAAATGGTTAAATACACAAATAGACAGCTTATTCATTGGGTGTGATATGTGGTGCTTATGTGTTTGTTTTTTCATCTATAAACATGAGCGAAAAGCTATTTCGCCCTCATGCAAAGCTATTTCGCCCTCATGCTATTTCGCCCTCAGTGGCTGCTCCTGGGTTTTATCGGAGTCCTTCAATTCTTTTTATCGTCACGAAACTGCCGCCCTAGTTTCATATGAAGCCAGCGGCCGCCGCTAGAGGCGCAGCTGTGCATGAGAGGGCACGCGAACGCTGCTATCGCTGTGGTTGTGTATGGGGTAGCCCCGGTGTCTTAGCTTTCTGAACTTCCGCGATGGTCGCTTTACTTTCGCGTAGCTACTTTTAAAACACAACATCCATAAGTGAGTGCCTGAGTGCGTCGTAAGTGTTGAAATGAGTCCCCTGGCGAAAAGAGGAGCCGCTCAAAACATGCATCTCGTGGTGGTTTCAGACAAACATTCTCGGCTTGAAGCGCCATAATCATCATATGCTTATGATGCACCAGATCCATTTTCGGTGATCTAAGGCATTTAACCAAATGTAAGTACACGGTCAATTGTTTTAACTTTTTTCACCCCAAGTGAAATGCAGCCGCCATGGCCTAGTGGGAACGCCGTTAGTGTCGACGCTTAAATAGGGTCCGCTTTTCATTATTTGCCTAAAGTTAAATGATGTGCACGCTTAAGAATGCCCCAGCGGTGCCACTTGTAAAACGAGGCAAACATCCGGGCTGTTGCAGACACATTCACCCGTAAGAAATTGCGAATTGTTCGACCGTTCGCCCAGCACAGCTGTTAAATTTTCTATTAAACTGTGAGACGTATTTTAACCGGAGATGAATAACCCTTACTGCAAGGGCTTCTTCTGTAAAATGACCAGAATACTTTGCGAGGGCACCTAGTGCACTAATGTGATTGTCCACATTTTTTTTTGTTTAGAATACAATCGAAGAAGGTCAAGGACGTTTGTCGCGGAATGTCCCCTCTATGTCCCTGTCTTGCGCGTCGTGCTGCGCCACCTAAACAAAAAAATTTTGAAGGCGATAGTCAGCAGCTTTTTTAGTGCTCGCTGAACTCTTGGCGTGACTTCATTCGTGAGCTTCTCACAGGCCGGGCTTTCAACTAGATCTTGGATATTGCGTAGGGGAGATGCATTTACCTTGGCCGCGGGGAGGATGGCAACCCCCGCATCATCTCGGAGCAACAGAATCACATTCTCCTGTTCTCTCGATCGCTGATAGTGGAGGCGGTTTCCTGTCTTTGATAGAATGCCGATGGTCCTGAGGCGTACGCTCTCTTGAATGTCATTGTGATGATTCTGAATTCTGCTTCTTCTATTTGTTTTTTGAGGGGGGGGGGAAAGAAAAAATCTAGAGAGCAAGCGGGCGAACAACTGTAGGGAAGAAGAGCGTTTCTTCGCTTGCCCATACTGGCTCGCAGGAGATAATTTAAACCGGGAGCAGGCGGGCGTGAAATCGCTAAAGAAGAAACGGCCGCAGCCCGGCGTAGCGCAGCCTGGAATCCAAACTGCGTGGGCCTGAAACCGAAAGCTGCATAGTTCCTTCTTCAGCCGCAAGTTGTGCTACGTTGCATTCAGAGGGAAAACAAACATTCGGCGCATTGGCCCTTCAGCAGCGCCCCCTTTTTGCTTCCTTTTCTCGACACGTTGTGACCAACGGACTACCCAAACGCGCAGAAGCGACTAACTAACAAACCCATTGTGCCAATGCCAATGCAAGTATCCTCGACGAAGCAAAGAATTTGGCTATGTGACTGTGGAACGAATCCAGAGAGCTCACCTTCAGTCGCAACGACAGGGACTTCCCACGCGTGTATCACCAGGCCTAGTTTTCGTCCAACTTCATTGTGAACGCGGTCTCCGTGTGAAAGCCGAAACGTCTGTGCTTTTATTTGTGTTCAATTTAGACTTCCTGCAATAGCATTTCCCTACAAAGGGCTTCATCTTAGGCGTTCTGCGCGGAACGTGTTAAGTTCAGGGGCTCTCCTTTCATGCCAGTTAGCTTCCTTAAGACCACATTTTCTCATTCTTGTCCTCAAGGAAAGCTCTCTCTGTGAGTGCATCCACGCTGTTGTGGCGCTGAAGAAGGCAGCCTCCACGGCCTCAATAAAGATTCAAATGCTGGCGTACCTCAGCCCAGTAAGAGCAGCAACCAGTGCAATAACAGCAGTGAGCACAGTCATCGTTCGTCGGTGATCTTACCTGCGTCTGGAAAGCGTGGACACTGACATACGCGTTATCTAACTTTCGAGCCTTATCACTGATTCTAGCGTAAGTTGCAGAACGTATGCGCCTCGAGACCTTTGAGTGGCGCCCTCTCGCATGTGACGTCAGGCAGAGGACTCGGGTGCCGCTTTTCGCGCGCGCGCTCGCTACGTGAAGGCTGCTAGATGCTGCCGGCCAATGTGTCCTGCTCGCGTTATTGAAGCATTAGTGCGCAAGTTCATAAAGCAGTTTGTGCTGAATGTTCGAGCAAAATGTTCATAGAAATCGAACGGAGTTGCCCTCAAGAGCACGTTCACTGTCGATTGCTCCTGGTGTCGTCTGCTAGCCATCAATGTGTATACATCTGCATGTATGGCGACAATTTCTTTTCGCGACTGTTCCATGGCCGTGGCGCACTCAAAAGGACTTTCCGGCCACTTTTCGATCACTGACTTCAGCGTTCGGGCTTCGGCCTCCGTGTGTGCGTTAAAGCGCAATATACGCATACCGCGTGCTGCGCGTGTTCGGTTGCCAACCTGCTGCTTCGATTAAATTCATTTGTTCGGAGTGTTAAGCGCATGACAAACGACGTGTGATGCCATTCAAATAACTTAAGTGGTCGTTGCAGACGAGAAATTTGATTAAATCCAAGTTTCCAGCAGCTGCCATGTAAGCGCGTCGTAAGTACTTGAAATTTTAACAACAAATAAAAAGGTTGAGAGCCCGTATCAAAGGGGGATGCGCGACGGTGATATGAAATATTGGTAGGTTGTGCGGATTTTTTTTGCAGCATATATTAATCCCTACGTTAATAAATCAACGTTTGCTGACTCGTTCACGGTCGTTTGAAAGCATGCTAAAGAGAATTAGTTTAATCATACCAACGTAGATAAATACAAATCTTTCGCATCGAAAGTCGTAATAAGATGTCTTTGTAATAAAGTAGCGTAAAAAATTCGGCAGATCCCACGCCTTGTGGGAATCGGTGTCATGCGAAGCAGGCATTCAGTAGTTCTATACTGCATTTTTCGGACTTGAGCCAAGTGTTACGAGGTGGATCGACGTGTTTTTGTAAATGGAGGGTTGTGTGCACAACGTGTGCATACCAAGTACGCCGACTACAGTGACTTATGGTCTGACGTAGTATCAGCCGTCACAACAGAGCACAGACGTCTGTCTTATCAAAACAGAATGCATGCGATGGTGCGATTACGCGGAGCCGACGCTGGAACGACTATTGACGTCAACCCGACATAACGCATGTATCATATGAGTACATATGTAGTGTTTCTTGCTTTTTTATAAAATTAAATAGGCAGCACTACAATCAAATTGACGTTGCATCGGCCTTACGCCTGCATAGGTTCTTTCTTCAATGGAGTTTCTAGATCTGGCGTGGCTCTGTGGTAGAATACCTGACTGCCACGCAGAATGCTTGGGTTCGATGCCTGCTGGGATCCCATATTTTAATCGTAGTAGAACAGCGCCGGCGAAAACAACAGACCAGACGAGGAGAAAGACACGTAACACAAGGCGCACTAACAACTGAAAGTTTATTCGGTATCTGCACAGAATAAATACTGCCTTCACATGAATAAACAGAACAAATAAGGTTACAAAAGCTATGCCACTGTATCACGTGGTCACTCCTACTGTGCGTGCAAAACGGTTCCTGAAAGGTATCTGACATCCTTCTCTGAAAGCAAAACAGAAGGCATGCTGACACAAGATTCCCCAAGATTTTTAATCTCTAGGGCTTCAACAACTTCCCTTGTTAACCTGTCAGCTGACTTGTACATGACGCCAGTGCTTTCAAACCGAGGTGCGCAACCGCAGTCTCTGCAGTGGATACCTAGATGCCCCGATACCACTTTCGTTGTGTTGTACTTGTGCTCTTTTAATCTATCATTTAGGCATCTTCCTGTTTGGCCTATGTATGACGCACCGCAAGACAAAGGGATTGTGTAAACCACATTATCGGTGCACTGTACAAACCTGTCGCGATGCTTCTAAGTGCACACAGGTGTCTTACTTTCTGCGTTAAACGCCCAGCACATTTTTGCCAGCTTGTCGGGTGCGGTAAACACCACCTTTACTCCCACCCTTTCCGCCACTTTCTTCAAGTTGTGCGAAACGGAATGTACGTAAGGAATAGCGGAGACATTCTTTGTACCGCACAATTGTGCTGCTGCACGGTTGGCGTTAGCGCCTTGGTTCTTCACTTTTAGCATCTTTTCTGCAACGCTAGACGGAATTGCTCGCGGGTACCCCGCGTCTGTTAGACGACGAACCTGGTCGTCGAAACTACTTCGCAGCCGGTGAATGCGTGAATGCTGTTTTGCTTTCAGAGAAGGATGTCAGATTTCTTTCAGGAACCGTTTTGCACGCACAGTACGAGTGCCCACGTGATACAGTGTCATAGCTTTTGTAACCTTATTTCTTCTGTTTATTCATGTGAAGGTAGTATTTATTCTGTGCTGATACCGAATAAACTTTCAGTTGTTAGTGCGCCTTGTGTTAAGTGTCCTTCTCCTCGTCTGGTCTGTTGTTTTCGCCGGCGCTGTTCTACTACGATTATGAACCAACTAGCCCAAAAGTACATTTTGACCCATATTTTATTCTTTGCCATCTTCGGGTCTACGCTGTCCGTGTCGGTTTTTCTTAACGGTCTTGCTTTTAAATTACCTATGTCTGTTCTCGCCGTTCCTGGGTAGATATAAACTGTCAATCACCTGTGGCGCATACCCGTACACCGCATCCCGTGGTAAGCGGGTATGTGCCACACATGTCTGGAGCAAAGGGTTTGACGACGTACGCGACAGGATTTTCACGTTAGTCATGTCATGACCCAACAGTCATATTCGTCAAATCTTCTTACCCTCTCATGCCAATTTTAGTCTACACCATGTTAAGAAGGCGGTCATGAGAGCACCCAGACGTAGGCGACTAGATAGATTGATAGATAGATAGAAACGCTCAAAGTGCCAAAGGTTCGCTAAGAAATGCACTGCTTCCAGGATTGGAGCAATTACAAGCTTTCTACAAGTCACCTGGTTTCGCATTGCCTCCGTCATCGACACACCGATCGCAGAGGCAATGCAAACCGACGATGTCATAAGATGACGTCATCATGTGACGTGACATTATGACGTCACAAATTTTGGTGGTCTGTAATGTCATGAAGACGTCATAAGGAGACGTCATCACGTGATGATTTTTTGCATCACTCGTGTTGACGCTGCCGACTCGGGACGCTGAATGTCAATTTTCGTGTTTGATGTGGAATCCAAAGCTTTCACCTTATATTATTTAATGTTGTTAACAGCTCGGCAAAGAATAGCAATAACCAGCCAAAGAGGCCAATACAATGGTGGGAAAGAGCTCTTTCTCTTCTTCCTGGACACATTCGCCAATTTTTCCTACTGTTTATGAAGCTGTACTACCGGTGACACATGAAACACGAACAGCGGAGCGCGTTCCCCAAGCATTACGAACTGTATATTGCGCGCCGTCCTGTCATCACCAATGACAGGCACGCACACTCGATTAGGCAGCGCTGCGCAATCGAAAGCATGAATCTGGTTCACGAGCGGCAAACCGCAAGAGCGTATCTATCTCTAATCATAAGGGTGCGAAATGTACCACGCGCACCACTGCTGTTGTTTCATTCGGAGGCGATAGTACGTGTAACAAGTTTTAATGTTCATCGAACTCGCCCAATCTACGCTAATTGTCAGCAATAACCCGCTGGTCGATGAAGTTGTCAATTTTATTTTGTTGGCAAACGTTTGTGTACACCGGTCCACATGACTACAATTGGGAGTGGAGTGTGCATTTTCGTTCAACTCAAGTCGGTTTACATAACGCTAACTTTTGCGAATAAGCCTTAAAATTGGTTGCGCTTTGCTTCTAAAGCAGCGTAAACTCTATTTACCTCGCTTGGCGGAACGTTCGCGCTTTCACGTAAGCTTATTCAACGCGTGAAAGCGAACTCAGGGGCATGATCCTGACCGCGATGGCTCTGGATATATAGAAGATGCGTTCAATGTTACCGTTTCTTAACCCCCTGTAATGCTGGCAGCCATCTAAAGCGTTATCCATGGCTGGTAGAGGAAACGGCGCGAAATAACAGGGAGCAAGGAAGAGTAGACAAGACACGCGCTCTGAATTTCAACTGCGAATTTTTATTGAAGAAACATCATAACATACTCTTACTGCGCATGCTCTTCAGAACTAGCATTAGAAGGAAATACAGCTAGTTGTCGAGGAACGCCGTGCGACGCGAGCGAACTATGACGAAAATGCTGCTGTTCTAGCCAGAACCTAGCAGACGACAAAAGCCAAATCCCCGCCTTTGCGTCACCGATGGATGGATGGATGCTATGAGCTTCCTCTTCGTAACGTGGCGGTGAGAAGTGTGCCACCAGGCTCGACAAAAAAAAAATATATTTTTCCTTTTTCGCTTCTTTTTTTAATGTTGACCTAATGCCTCTACTTCGATTAAATGTAGCTTACTACAGGAAAAAAAAGTAAAATCTCGATCCAGTTCTCTGCTCTTTACGGCAGAATGTCCTTATTTTTTCCAATATTAATTTTTGTCCTTTCTCTCTAATTGTCTGCCACCAATACTCTAACATCTCTTACTTATTTCAATCGCGGGTGTGTTCAGCTTTCCATTGTTGTCCCTAAAAACCAAGGCTTCATGTGGGCTCGTGCTCAAACGTACACCTGGGTGGATATCTCCACATTCAAACAGAACATGCTCCCCCGTTTCCTTATCTTCCCCGCAGCATGCGCATTGTTCTTCTTCTTTATTGAATCTCGCTTTATAACCGCGTTTTGAGGCAACCCAATCTCGCCTCGAAGAATAAAGCGCTTCCCCTTGAATTATCGTACAATGACTCCCTCCTTATTTCATTTTTGCCCTTTTGGTAGTTACTCAAAACCAGCTTTTTCTCCATAGCTGTCATCCAGTAAATTCTCTCCACCTCTCTGGCTTATCGTGTAACGCTCTTTGTTGACATATTACTTACACAACCAGCCGTGTATTTACTCCTAGCTCTTTTCCTCCACTGTGTGCCCACTCTCTTCCTATACAGACAACGGAACACCTTCTCTGCCCATCTACTCCCTTTGGTATACCTTAGCCTTTTTCCGAACCTCATTTTGCTCTGAGCTTCCCTCACCTCAAATCCTGCCCATCCCATATCGCCCTTTACAGCCTCATTTGTCGTCTTCCCGTGAGCACCAAACGCGAGGCGTCCCACAGCCCTTTGATTTATATCCATTCCCTATTGCACCTCTGCTCTCATGCACACCACTGAGTTCTCAAAAGTAAGCCCCGGAACCATTACACCCTTCCACAGACCTCGAAGCACCTCGTACCTATTGTATCCCCGCAACGCTCTGTGCTTCATTATTGCAGCATTGCTCTTCCCTTTTGCTGCGGAGGCTTTTCCCTGTACCTCCATGTACCTGTCACCCTCATTTACCCATACTCCGAGGTACTTGTATTCGCTCACCCTCTGTATTTCTTGGCCTTGTACTGACACCGTCTGACCACAGGGTTCATTGAATACCATCAATCCACATTTCCTTACACTAAATGCTAGTCCAAGAGCTTCACTTTCACTTCCGCATATATCCGCCAGCTGCTGTATATCATCTCGACATTCCGCAAATAAGAGAATATCGTCAGCATAAAATAAACCTGGAAGCTTCTGCTCAATCATCATACCGCCCTGTGTGTGTGTGGCAGATTAAAAGCAATGTTGCTACCTTATAGCGCTTTTTCCATACTCACCATGTACAGCATGAATAACAGCGGGGACAAAGGACATCCCTGTCTCAACCCCTTGCTAATCTCTACGTCGTCTTTGCTACTCATTCCTTCCCATTCTATGCAAACTGTATTTTTTCGGTATATCTCCCTCAAAAGCTGCATACAGCCATCGCCTGTGCCCATTTCTTTCAATATATCCCCACAAAATTTCCTGATTAACGTTGGCGTATGCCCCGGTGATGTCTAGAAAAGCCACGTAAAAGAGCCTATTTTCTATTTTAAATATTTCTATACACTGAGTGAGAAGAAACAGGTTATCGTCTAACCGCCTGGCGACCCGAAATCCGTTCTGAAGTTCTCCCAAAATATCGTTATGCGCACGTTTCTATTTTCATTTTTACTGCTTGCATCGCCAACCTGTATTGTAACGATGTAAATGTTAGTGGTCTATACAATCGTATGTTATCCTTTTCTCCCTTGCCTTTATTGATTAGGATCATTCTGCTTTTTCGTCAACTGTCCGGTATTTGCCTGTCCTGTAAGCATTTTTCTACGGCTTTCAGCAGTCCTTATTTAGTGTTAGTCCTAGTCTGTTAATGAAGCTAACGCGAACCCCATCTAAACACGCGGCAGCGCGCTTTGGAATTTTTTCTTCGGCCTCTTTCCAATTGAAATTCTCCAGCACTAGCTCTTCCTCAGTTGCTCTCTCCGCCCCACTTTTACTCACCGGGGAAATCCCCTGCACTCTCTTTTTAAACGAACCGGCTGTTACCTTTCGGATGTAACCTAGCGCATCGTACCTTTCCAAATGATTTCCTTCTTCATCTACAATATGTTGTTGCGCTGTGATAGACTTCCTACCTAGCGCCTTAATGTGGCTCCAAAATATCCTAGATGCGGCCGTTTTTTTTTCGTGAATCTCTGTCACCCTTCACATTGACCATTGATTTTTTCCTCAATCTATTTCTCTACAATGTATTTTTTCTCTAGATATATTTCCCATATTTTGTTGACTTTGTCCTGCGGCCGCTTCTCCTTTTTTGCTCTTCTATGATACCGTGATACTACACGCCGCTTCTCGATCGCTTCCCGGATTTCCTTGTTCCACCAACTTTTTGGCTTCCACTTTCCTTTCCAGCAAATAGTTTTCTTCTCTCGCCCTATCTCTTTCGTCATTAAATCTAACAGCTCTCTGTACTCCCAGTCCTTGCCTGGTATTTCGCCTACTTCTTCCTCGACTCTTGCGGCTATATTTATTATTTGTTTGTCATTTACATACGAGGTGCCAGACTTTGATTCTATGCTCTTATTTCCAGTTTCATATCCCATTTGTAATGTTATTCATTGATGATCACTGCCCAAGCTTTTAATTTCTTCCTCTTCTATTCTCATTTCTCTCACTTTGTCATAAATGCCTTCAGTGATGAGACAATAATCAATAAGTGATTGCTTGTTTTCGACTTCCCACTTGATGTCGCCTCACATTTACGCCCCGTGTTAACTATCTCCAGACAATGTTGCTCGCGGAGATCTACTAATAACTTCCCATTGGTGTCTGAATATCTGTCAAGGTCATGTATATGCGCATTCACGAGGATGATTTCGGCCCCATTGCAAATTTCCTAATATCGGTACATATGCAATCCTCTATCTCCTGATTCTTTTCTCTGTAGTTATTCCCCGTCCACCAGTAGGCTACCCTTGCCCCGTTTTCATTCAACCCACTGTGCCCAAAACCCAGAGGTGCACATCGTCCTAGCGCTTGTGTGTGTGTCACTCGCTGTCCCGTCCTTGTCAATTCAGTAGTGCGCTTAACGTTATACATATGTCGCACCAGCAAGGCCAAAGATCCAACCTTCGCACATTCCTACAGCATTTCTACATCCCCTCCGTTTCTTTCTGATATGATCCTGTTGCACCCTTCCCAAGCATATTTGTCAATATGTGGTGTCTCTACGAAGTGTCTAAGGTCTGTTTCTGTAACCGCATAAACGCCTATCAGTTCTTTGTTTAACTGATCCTCAATCTCAAACCAATTTTCCTTTTTTTTTACCCTGCATGCTTACGTAACTAATTGCAACACGCGCCTTATCCCTTTTTCTTTTACCTTTTTTCTGTTTTTTCCCAATACTACCTGTCAAAGAGTCCTGGTTGTTTTCCCTGTTACTAGCTACCCCGGACTCTGAAGGGCCCGCGTGCCCCCCAAAAAAGCTACTGCGCGTCCTGCTAGCCGCCAGCCCACCTCATGACCAAGCCTCTTATCGAAGTGAATTCTGTCTCTTTGGAAACCACCCCACCTGTGTACTTCCCTGTTTATATCCACTACCTCGAAACCCTTCTCTCGACTAATTCGCCATATCTCTTTGTTTGCATCGACAATCGCTCTTTGAAAGTTGCCGTTGTGCACCGGTACTTCGGGTACTGTGCATACTACAATTTGCACCTGGGGGGACACGGCGCGCATGTCGTCGACCCCTTTAACCATGGTCGTCGCTATTCCTGACAATTCTTTGTTCAAGGCGTCATTTAGCGCTCAGGCAATTACCCCGAGGTTATGTCTGTGAGCTTAAGCTGCGAGTTTTCACTCGCTTGCCTCATGACCGACCGCAGCGTATGTCCTGGGAACGTCCCTATCCAAACTCTCTTATCGCCTTTCACCCTCTCCTTGACTGCCTCTGCGCATCGGACTAAATTTGAGTCACCGGCGACAATCACCTGCTCAGACATTCCTTCTGAAACCTGCACCTGGCTGCTGACTAGGTGACCAGCGTGAGTCACGGCTGCCGCTTTGTCCCCTCCCTCCGCCAAAACTACTTCCCGGAAGCTGGGCCCCGTGACCACTCTATCTGCCTTTGCCATGCCTGATGTTCTCTTCGCCTCTGATGCTTCCACCGTCGCCTGCGTCTTCTTTGTTCACTTCCTCCGATAGGCCCTCCTCGGCTGACCTGAGCCTTTCTACCATGGCTTTCGTTTTCCCTCGCTCTGTCGCCAACGCATTCTCCATCTCTGTGATTCTCGTCATGAGCCCTCTGGACAGCCATCAAGTTCTTCATTTACTCCTCGCATTCGCATTGTCTACACTTGACGTCAGCTTCTTCTGCTTCTCATCCGCACAAACTTCTAGCTTCCAACCTACCCCGCACCCAGAACTCTTTACTGTCTCTTTGACAATGGCTAGATCGGTTCATCGATGCCCACGTGTTATAAAAATTCGGCAGATCGCACGCCTTGTGGGAATCGGTTTATTGCGAAGCAATCAGTGAGTAGTTGTTCATGCTGCATTTTTCGTCTTTGAGCCAAGCGTTACGAGGTGGATCGACGTGTTTTTTTAAGAATAGTAGTTGTGTGCACATCGTGGCTTTACCAGGCACGTCGACAACACTGGCATTTAAAGGGTAACTTATGTTATGACGTAACGTCCGACCTTAGTTTAGAGCACTGACGTCAGTATTATGAAAACTAAGTGCACTTTACGGTGGGATGATGCGAATAAGATACGTAACTTTCATTGACGTATTCCTCCCAAGTCGAGCAACGCTTGAATATAGCTTGCTGAGTCATACGAATACAAATGCAATGTTTATTGGACTTTTATAAAAGCGGAGCCAACACTGGAACCACAACGGACGTTAACCCAGCATGAAGCCTCTATTATATATATATATATATATATATACGATAAATAGGTAATGTAGATTGCTTTGTTATAAAATTAGATAGCAGCACTGCAACTACAATTGACGTTGCAACGACATTACACCTGCATGGGTCTTTTTCCAAAGCATTAAGACACGGCGTCGCGCTGCGGTGGAATACGTGACTGCCACGCAGAATGCTTGGGTTCCCTTCCTGCTGGAATCCTGATTTCTATTCTTTGTATTCGTCGGGTCAACACTGCCGATGCCGGTTTCTCGTAACGCTCTCGCATTTAAATTTCCGATGTCTGTTCTCGCCGTTCCTGGGAAGATAAACTCAATTAGTTGTGGTGCATACCCGCTTACCGTGGCCTGTGGTATACGGGTACGTGCCACGCGTCTCTGGAGGAAAGGGTTTGACGACGTACGCGGCAGGATTTTCACGTTTTACGTGTCATGACCAGACAGTCATATTCTTCAACCCGTTTTGCTCTCCCCTGCCAATTTTGGTCAACACCAAGCTAAGGAGGCCATCACGAGAGCACCGAGACTTAGGCGGATAGATAGATAGATAGATAGATAGATAGATAGATAGATAGATAGATAGATAGATAGATAGATAGATAGATAGATAGATAGATAGATAGATAGATAGATAGATAGATAGATAGATAGATAGATAGAAACGCTCAAAGTACCTGAGGCTCGCAAGAAATGCTTCGCATTTAAGACTGCCGCAACAAATAATCACGGCGTACTAAGTACATTGGCCTAAGCCAAAAGGAACCACAAAAATCAATGAATACGCTACACTGCAAAGTACCTGTGCATGCACGTGGTCTGTCTACGCGCAGACCTCAGCCACGTGGTGGGAGGGAAAAAAAGCCACAGTATAAAGTAATACACACAAAAGAAATCGTACAAAGTAATAAACCTAATCACGCTTCACGTTAGCGCCTTATGGACTCATGAGCTATATATGCAAGCTCAAATCATGCAGCGGAGCGCCGTTCGCAGCGCCGCCATCGGTGGCGCACGAGGCGAATACTCGCGTCGTGCGCGCAATCTGAACAGAACTTTCAAAAACAAACGAGGAGGTTCGAATACAAACAGGCCAAGCCTGCAGCTAGCGATAACAAGTGTGAAAACCCCATGCGCGGTCAAAGAGCCAGAAAAACTAAGTAAGCGTGTCAACATGTAAAATCTCCAATTGTTATGCTGCCTCAAGTTAAATGACGGCGCGCTGTCTGCTCTCGTAAGAGTCGTTCAAATTTTTGCCGCAAAGATTCGTGCTTTAATGCGCCTGTTAACACGCCCTCACTTTTTGTTTCCCACCTCCCAAAAAAGCTAGCTCACATGTACAGAAGGCCGCGGCCATCACATTTTGCGAAGTTCCAGCGCTGCGAGAAGCGCCGAGGATCTATTTCAAAAGAAAAAAAAAGACAGAAATTTGGAGCTGCCTGGCAGGGGCACTCGCACCTCGGCGTTTGTCTGGCGTGGTATATTCCTTTGGTGAACATTGTGTTTCGCGCGCTGCCGAAGGTCACGCAGGAAGAAGCGCGAGGTTGCTCCGCCAGGTGCTGGAGCGATCCGATCTGCTCGCAGTGAACGCAATCAATCATCTTCACTAAATATGCTGACACTTGTCTTAAGTAAAGTTACGCTCTGGTAACACATGTATCCAATACATCTGTTAACGTCAAACAGAGCCATCGATTTGTAATTTTTTACGAGACTTTTTCTGAGTAATCAAGATACCGGAAGCTCGATTAAGGGTTCTTGGAACAAAGCAAGAGCGTCACTCGGTGCCGCTAAAAAAATTTTTCGCGCCCCTGTCGTGCGCCGTCACCTGTTCGGTGATGTAATGTTGCCCATGTCTCGTTCTAGCGCACTCTAACTATGGCCAACGTTACGTAGCACTGACCACGTCGATTGGTTCTCCGCACTGGGCCTGGTCCCTGCGGTGATGCGCTTTTGGCCTCGCAATTGTCGCACGAGTAGCGTATTTCTTTACCTCGACAATGCCTCGCACCGCGCTTCCTCACCGTACCTCCTGCGAGTAATTGACACGAGCGGCACGTGGAAGAAGCGTTGCTCGCTTGTTGACTGCGCGCCTATGATGTAGTCACTGACGTCGTATCACTTTGGCGTTGCGGGCGTAGTCACGGCGACAACCTGCGCCTGCCCCTCAGCGCGGCGCAGTGAAGACTGGAAACCAGTCGTAATGGCTCTTATCCCATGTAACTGCGCTATCACGCCACCAACTCGCAAAATTCTTACGGCAGCGCGTTCACATGGTAAGAGTGCACAGTTATCCCTTCATCGCAAATTTTGGACCGCGTGGTTGTTTCCTAGGTCTTAAAAAAATCACTAGTTAAAGAGTCTTTCACGTTGGCAGTGCGCAGATGATTTAGTCAGTAACAGAGTGCAAAGCGATACAAGCACAAAAATTACAATGGCGGATGGTAAATAAATTTTAGCTTTATTGCAGTACCGTGGCTTTGCTTTCTGACAGCTGTCCCAGCATGAATTCTTTACCAAAGTGAACTCATTACAATATGACACGAGTTTCATAGATCTAAATGTGCCTAAATGGTTATTACAATAGCAATGTTAGAAATTTGATTGTGCGACAGTGAGAGGCGGTCATTTATTTAAAAAAATGCGAATAAGCTTCAAAATCAATACATTTACTGCCTTCGTGTAAAGTGTGAGGCGCTTAACGATTACACTAAAACTTTTACTCGTATATCTTATGACTAACTTTATGAGATAGTAATCTAAGCCAGTATGTTTAAAGCATATTTCGGACGCTCAACTGACGCTTTGTAAGCGATAGAAATAGGAGTTTTCTTCTTTTTTTGTCATCCAGATCAGCTCCACTCATGGACATATTGAATGAGGTGTCCTTGACATCTACGACGCCTTTATCGAAAGAGCTTGACAAAAAGAGCTGAAGAAAAGTTGGCCGCCTTCAATTCTTAATGACACCCGACGTTCCCGTATTCGAAGGTAATCAGAAGGATTCTGACAAGAAAAGTGCGCTTCGGGAATAGTCGAGGGGAGTAGCGCGGCGACGTGGCACGCAAAGACCGGGCCCTTTTTGCGCAAAGATTCTCCTCTTCCCGCAAAAGACATTGGCATGTCAAGCGAGCATTATTCAACACACACACGGCCACCTACACGCACACGCACACACACACACGAGTCCTTGGTCGGTGAAGGTGGGCGACACGCGTAGAGAGCCGGGCGCCATGATGTGTGCGGATCACGCGATCGTCCTCGAACTGTAGGCGCTAAGTGAACGCTCGTCTTTCATGTCAGCTGCCCCTAAGACTACTTCGTTTTCGAATAAAGTCATATAAACATCGGTCATGAAAAGACGTATTGTACGCATAAAAGACGATTCGGCACAGCCTGAACTTAGACCTTGAGCGGTGTCTCCTAAAGAATTGTAGCCTTGGTCAAATCGGTTCGCCGCATTCTCTAAATGTGTTTTATTGCAGCGCAATATGTTTAACTGCAGATAACGCAGGGAGAAAAGAAAAACAGAAAAAAAGAGGAGGAAAAAATTATGATCGAGTGACAGCGTAAGTCAGAACACACAGCATCGTAAATTTTATCTATGCAGTAATTCTATGAGTTTACTTATTGGTTATCTTACATGTTTTAAAGCGTAACGGACGTACAAAGTGCAGCGAACATAAGCAAAAATGTGGTTCCTTTCAGACAAACAGAAGCAGGTGCGTATTCTGCGCACTCGAGTAGAATGAACAAACAGCAGTATGTTAAAAGCGAAGCTGTTCTACCTCGGCGTAAAGTGTGTGACCGTGCCCGAATACTATCGTCACCATGACCGGGTTTGTGCGACACGATTAGGGCAGATCCCACTACTTACCGTTGCGGCGTCGCCTGTAAGGGCTCTGAGAACGAGTACAGAGAGAGAGAGAGAGAGCAAGAAAGACAGAGAGAAACAAACAGAGAGACGGAAAGAAAGACATAGAGAAAGAGTAGAATTCTTGCAGAAAAAGAAATTCACGAGGCGGGATTCGAACTCGCGTGCACTCGATACGAAGGCGAGCGTCCTAACCACTCGGCCATCCATGTCACTGTGGCTGAGCGTAGCATAGCCTTGTACAGTACAGTGTAGCAAGGGGGTGGGAATGTCAAGTGAGGAGGAGAGATGTGATTGTGAGGAGGAGGGAAAGGAGGAGGGTAGAGAGCAAAGAATAAATGCGAACGAGAGAAATAGAGAGAAAGAAATGCTGAAAGAAGAACAGAGAACAGCAGTGAAAGAGAGAGAAAGAAGCAGATAGAGATAAAAAACATGGATGATCCCTCCGTCTTAGGAATCGGTATAACACGAAAGTGAAACGTATCTACACAGAAGTAGTGCTTATTCTGTAATGATATATGGGAGCTTGTACAATGTATATTCGTGTTTGTCAGCTATAGCACCGATTGGCGTGGATGCGCCCATGTTGACGCCCAGTTCATAGAGGTTCTTAGCTTGAACCGGAAACGCGTGCGTCCCGCTGACCCCTGTCTCGCTCCACCAAGGCACGACATTCGCCCGTCGAAATCGTGTCCTTTTTGCAACACGTATTGCAGCAGTTTTGTTAGTCGGTGCTCTCGCAGTCGAAGTAGTCGGCGGCGGAGAAATCTTGTTGGTGCATGTGGAAGCTGCGCCGCGCGCCCGCCATGTCGGAGGGCATGCTTTAACCATTACCGCCGATATCACACGCAATCTCGGAGTAAGCGCTAGTAAGTGTCGATCCTGACACATTACTTCTTTTCATCTCTCACAGACGGCGGCATCACCCCCGCTTCGCCCCGCCTATCTACACCGCCAACAGAGAGCACCTTGCCAGAGAGAATGTGTGAAAGATATAAGGCGCGTTCGTGAGGTGTCCAGTACCTACCAAGCTAGCTTAGTTCGTTCAGCGTCGGGCGCTTACCGTCGTGGACGCAGCGGCGTGTTTTTGATTCCCAGCGGCGGATCTCTTTCTTTGGATTTTTTTCTTTCTCACCCTTTGGCGTCCATTTTATGAACGTCATATCCGGTAACGGAAGTGCTTGGGGGAACCCGGCATAAAACGCTTTCGTGTTTAAAAAGATCGAAAGAGGAAGCAAGCATCGCGTCGTCTAGCGACCACATACCGCACCACCTGGCCAATCCGCTCATGCGCAGTAGCTAAGCCACGCCACACCGACGGAGACATTGCGCGCAACGTCCGCTCGGCCGCGAGATCGAACAGAGTCGGCACCTAGCGGCGAGTGGACGAGTAGTGTGGATGGCTCCTTACGTCGTTTGCTAGCCACACCACGTACGCGTGTGTGTGTACGTCTTGCACATCCCCAGAGGGCAGCTTATTCCGTTGTGTTAGCGGGGTATCGATGCTTGTACGTATGCCTACACGACAACACAGGCATTTCGCCTTTCTAGGCTTGTATGCACTCCAATATGTGAGTTCATGCACGTGTCAGTATGGCGCTAGGTCGTACCTTCCTTTCGCCAAAATCATTTCAATGTGGGTGCCACTTTGTCGTTCAAGCACATCACATAACGCATTTGGCGTCGTCCTAAACAAAAGAATAGTGTCGAGGTGTGAATGTAGAATTTTAGCGACACCGTCTCGTAAAGTGTTGGCGATTTCGAAATCCATGTGATACCGCAAAACAAGGACTAACGTCTGTAAAGGCCGGTTAGGGGTAAAAAAGACCTCAAGCCACGCATTACTGTAGCGGTACACGTTTTCATGCTAACAGAAAAGCACAAAGTTCTACTTCATCTGATTACGCATGAACACTGGCGCTTTTTTTTGTAGTCGCTACACCAAGAAGTATATAGTTTATTTGGCGCAGCCGCGCAAATCTGCTTTGATTGTGGTACAATTAGAACGGAAGTTAAACACGTACATATAAAGCAAGAAAAAACATCGAGCACAGTGCAAAACAAAATTGTGACCGAAGGCCAGCACCACACTGATTGGCAGATTGCGCTTCTCTCACAAGTAACAGGAAGGTTAGACCGGCTTCGTGCAATAATGTGGGAATGGAGGGCGTCTATACCGCCACAAGGCTGCAGTCAAGGCGCTTTATTCGCCAAAGATCGGCTCAAACAGCTCACAGCGAAGCGCCGCTGTGTACATTTGACTGCGTGCCGCCAACCGCCAATCCACACCAACGCGGCGACGGTGCTGCCACCTATAGCCCCATCCCGCGGCTGCGTACTCCCTATGAGGAAGCCGCGCATCTTCAAGCTTTTAGGAGAACTTTCTGTTTGGCAAGTTGGTGAACGTTCATAATTGATTTTTAAGGCGCAAAGGAGGACGTACACCGTGTCCTATTTTGTGTATGTCCTCCTTTGCCCCTTAAAAATCAATTATGATCTTGAAGCTAGACGTGTCGCTCGACGGGGACTACGAGCGGCGAAAGGCCTTTGCTTCGCTGTGAAAACTTAGTGCAAACTGCCCGCAATTTTATTTTATATACCCACTTACTATTAGTTACTGAAGTGAACAGTCTCAATTGTAATTGTCAACCTAATGAATAAGTTTTTCTAGACTATAATTAGAAATGTTTGATGGGGCTTCCTTCAGAACAAAAGGAATTGGGGGACGCTTAAGCTTCGCCTTTAAGAGTTGAACGCGATAGCGAAATCCGGCCCCTAGTGCGCACTTCAACTACTAAGTGCATACTTATTAATATGTGTTGGTACACACACACCCGCGCGCGCGCGACGTATCTATTTGCCGCGAGATCGACCTATAGGAGGCAGCACCGTCGCCGCGTTAGTGTGGAGAGGCGGTCGGCGGCGCGTATACAAATGCAAACAGCGGCGCTTCGTTGTGAGCTGTTTGAGCCGATTGTCGGCGAATAAAATGCGTTGATTGCAGCTTACTGGTAATATATACGCTTTTCATTGTTGAATCGATGCACGAAGATAATCCAACGTTACTATTACTAGTGAGAGAAGCGCAATCTGCCGATGAAAGGTATGCTCTCCCTGGGTGACAGTCTGCACTTACGCACTATACGACGTTTTTTGTTGTTTTCTCTGAAAGTGTTTACCTTGTGTTCTGTGTACTGCGCACTCCTGTAGGACGCCTGAATTACCTAAGTGTTTACTTCTTCATTTATATACCAGCTCATATTCCTGTGCAGTGAGTTCAATAGCACTGTTCGCGCGAATACACGTACGCATGTAACAGTGTTTAGCACAGAGTTTTCATCGATTATTTACGTGCACTACGGTGATGCAACAAAGGCCCGGTTATTTTATGGAATAAGGTTGTTTTTTTTTCTCGAACTAATCATGTCCGCTGCCTTCCATCAATTTATAACAACTCCACACAAACGCTCAAGATAATGTAAAAAAAAAGATGAGGTTTTGCGTGACATAATACGACCAAAACGTAAGGCACGCCGTAGGGAATAATTTTAAACATCTGGGTTCTTCAAAGCGTACCTAAATCTAAGCACACGGGTGTTTCTGCATAAATTTCGCCCCAAGTTAAAATTGCGCGCGGGAACTCCGTTTTATCACTGCCGTGCCATTCCATTGTCTTTTTTTAGGAGACAGTTTGAGTACCGAAGTGTCAGACTTCACTTCATAGAAATATTTCGCTGTAGTGGGACCACGACCGTACAATAAAAGGACATCTTAAGCACAACTAAAGCTCATCATGAACTACAGTGCCGCAGCTATACACCTAACAACAACGCGAAAGTGCATGAGCCTCGCTTTTGTTTACCGCCGAGTCGCTTAAACGCGGCATTCACACACTATTTAATGCTCCTTATGTTTGGGACTATGCCAAGCGCACTTTACGACGTGCTTGAAACCGAAAGCGGCACCAACATTGAAATGATTCTGGCGAACGAAGGGTACGACACCAATATACAGCCCTCTCGAAAGCCGCACTCACTGATCTTATTACAATGCGCATGCAGCCGAGGAAGCCCACTTGCTTCTCTACACCATGTTAGGTATACGTACGAGCAGTTAAACTCGCGCTAACATAACAGAACAAACCGCCCTTGAGAAAGTGCAGGACGTACGCGCACATGCAAACACGACGTGGCTAGCAGGCGACGCAGGGAGCAATCCACACTAGGCGCGCTTCAGCCAGTAGCCGCCAGGCGGCGACTCCGCTCGATCTCGCGGCCAATACGCCTTGTGCACCACCTATAGAGGCGCCACTGATAGCCACCTAGCGGGCACCGCCGACAGTACATGCGGGAAGCCGAGCCGACGACAGCGTTTTGCACAGCTTTGCTGTGAGGAGATGAATGAAGTTCGCGGCTGCTATTTCCCCTTCGTGCGGGTGCCAGACAACTAATTCTGCACTGGCAGCTGCAGGAAAGGCGCTGGCCTCTACGAAAGTGGACTTGTGCACGATGTTTGTCACGAACGAGCGCTTAACTAGGCGCACGTCGTCGATTTCGAACCACGGCATGAAAGCCTGGCGCCGACGGTTCGTGCGCGACAGAGCGCGCGCATCGAAAAAACAAGTATAAAAAGGCGCCGGGAGCGCGCCCGCGCGCCTCTTACCCTCTCCGCAGAAGACGCCACTGACACAGCCAACGAACGCGAAAGATCGGCATATTCGAGAAAGCAAAGCCGAGCCAGCGGCGCCGTCTGATTCCGCAGACGAATCGGCGAGAGGATCTCGCCCTTTCTCTAGCTTTCGCTGTGCTACGTACAGACGAATCATACGCACCTTCCCGAACCCAGGCGCTAGCCGATACAGGCAATGCAAGCGCAGCAAGCGCGCGGGGACAGAGTCAGTCAGTGAGGAGTTAGTCGGCGAAGAAGTTATGTCGTTTAGTGATAGCATCGTTCGCTCGACCGCAGAAGACGTGTTGTTTGTTGATCTAGTGCTGTGAGTTAAGTATCAAGAGCTGACAGTGACAAGTTTTGAAGAGGGTCGCCGAGAAGACATGTGATGACCGACTGTGGAGGAGAACGAACGTCCGCGTGGAGTGAATCGTCATGCCGGTGAATATCAAAGGTGCGTCGCGCAGACCAGCGTAACAAGATCCAGCTATGAGGTGCAGCTCGTGGTGAACATCCGCTTTGTTTTGTTTACAAAGGTGACGTCTCAATAACTTCTTGTTCTTTCTGAAGTCAACCATTGCTGCATTTCTGTTTCTGTAAATAATAAATATAGAACTTAGCTTGTAATATCGCGGTACATGTACCGCGCTAGTACAAGCTAAGTTCATGGATGACCAACTCGACCGAACTACAACACTTCTAAAATATAGAACGTTTGAGCGAAGTGCCCTGCACGGCGGTCGAACCGAACCAACGCATGCTCAGGCTGATAACGTTGGTCGTCTACCAGTGTCAACATGATCGAGTGCATCCAGCGAGCACCGATATGGCAGAACGAAAGCATTCGAACAAGAAGCGACGTGTTAACCCGCACAATGACGAAGCGGCTCGTCTTTGCCAACGAACAGCGGCGATCCATTGCTTCCGTCGCTCTTGCTCAGGAGGCCTTGCGGTAAGGAGTAAAACCGTGTTCCGGGCGCGTTTTTGTAGGTGTTTGAGCACTCCACTCCACAGCAATTGTTATTCGACATCCCTTGAAGTTTCGGCCACCACACGTACGACGAACGTTGCTTATTTCACTACGGAAACGTGAACAACGCGGAAACACACGTACAACGACGTAGGAAACCACGGCGGCCGTCTGCTTGCTTTCCCGAGAGCAATGATTGTGTTCGCCGCCTATGGCGCTTCCGTCGGCGCGCACTAGGCGTATAGTAATGGTACAGCTCTTCGATCTACAGGTTTTCGATCTTCCCTGTACTAGAACGGCGGAACCATATAGGCTCTGCTATAGTCGATACATGTTTTTCACAATGTCTCACAGATGGCAGCACATTATCTAATGTTTGCTGTTTGCTTGATATGTTTTCCGCTAGATGGACATGGTTGTCCATTTTTGGAGCTGTTTGTAAGTTTGTGTGTGCGTGTTCTTAGCGGCGTTGGAAGCGGTCGATGACCCATCGCTCTCCATCACGCGAAGCCGAGCTCGCTGACTTGTCGACCATATGTGACCACTCCGCGTTGCTCGCAGAGGTGAAGTCATTCGTGCGCGAGGAAATCGCGCGCCAGTTCTCTCTGTTGGACTTTGCTCACCCGCAGTACGTTCAATAGTCGTCAACCAGACTTCTGCCTCCCCTCCGCCGAGCGATTGAGCAGGAAATCACGGAGGTCATGCCTGAGTACCACCACCACCACCCGGCTTCTGTAGCACTGAGTTACGCTCAAGTTGTCCGAACGTCGCCCCAGCAATCCCTGCGGCTGCCCCACACCGTTACGCCGAAGCCGCCGCTAGACCTCAGTCGTTCGAAGCGGTTCTCCCGGCTACCTACGCCGACGTCATGCATAGGCCAAGACTGTCGCCCACCATGCTGTGAAGTCAGTTGCCGCCCCGTCAATCACGTCCTGCGACATGGACGGGCCCTGCCCCAACGAACCGATGGAGAACGTCTGCCAACCACCCCATATGTTTTGCATGCGGTTACGCTGGACACGTGACCCGTTATTTCAATCGCGTGCAGCCGCTAGAGTCGCGTCGCCCGCCACCAGCCAGTCGAACCGCTCATACTAAGACCCATTTAAGGCTCTGTCACTGACGTCACGACAAGCTTCATCTACTCGGCACTTTCTGTCTCCCCGACGTCGCTCACTGCGATGTGGTCACGTCCGGTCGCACGCTAACAGGAAAACTAGTCCTCACAGTCCACGAAACAAGGGCTGCGACGCTATCCAACTGCGAAAGCCCTCAGCGAAGCCCATCGAATGTGTGGACGGTGTTCGCGCGTTTGCCTTTATCGACGCTGGAGCCGGCGTATCTGTTATGGACGCAAAACTTCGCCGCTTAGTCCAAAAAGGTCATTTAAAATGTGACGACGCCACTTTCTGGGATGTCCCTCCGTACCGCCAGCTCCCACAGTATTCATCTACAGCTGTATGGACTGCTAGCGTCGTCATTCAGGACGCTCTGTACGACGTCGTATTCGTCATATTTCTGCATACTCTCACGACATCATCTTGGGATGGGATTTTCTCTCCCGCCACGATGCCGTTATTGATTGCGCCCCAGCCGAAATCGAACTCTCACCGTCTCAGATTTGATGCCGACAGACAGTCCATCGGCATTGAGCAACATGCTCGTCAAAGACGGTACCAATGTACCCCCAAACTCGTCAACGAATGTTTCATTCTACTGCGCCGGTCTCTCGGACACCATCGCACTCTTTTCGTCATGTGGCCGCGTTTTCACTAGGAGAGGATTGCTGGTACCTTTCGCGATCGTGCAAGTCGCTGAGGACAGCACCGGTATTTCTGTTACCAACCCATCCCCGTACATTGTTACGTCGGTACGAGGGGAATATCTCGGCAGAGTGGAACCCCTCGCAGACCCATAAGTCCTGGACGCACCTGATGACATGCACTGTACCACTTCCCGTACGCTTTGTGCTGTCTCCACGTCCGATTCGTCACCCGCTGATGTATTTGGTTCCTCGATTGCTGACAACCTTACGTCAGTACAGCGTTCCCAGTTTCTCTGCCTGTTGGAAAAATTTCGTTCTTCTTTCGATGTCGCGCAACCTTCTCTTGGCCGCACGTCCAGTGTTACGCATCGCATCGACACTGGCGCCCAACTACAACTGCGGCAACGTCCACGTCGCGGATCTCCCGCATAACGTCGGTTAAATAATGAGCAAGTCGACGATATCCTTCGGCGCGATATTATTCGACCCTCGGACAGTGCATGCGACTCTCCTGTTGTTATCGTTGCGAAGAAAGACGGTTCTGTGCGGTTCTGTGTGGACTACCGACGACTCAACAAGATCACTAGCAAGGACGTTTATCCACTTCCGCGAATCGACGACGCGACTAATAGCCTGGAAGGAGCAGAACTCTTTTCATCCTATGATTTGCGCTCAGGGTACTGGCAAGTACCCATGGCTGATGACGCTCGACCGAAGACAGCCTTTGTCACGCTCGACAGCTTGTACGAATTCAATATCATGCCGCCTAAGCTGTGTATGGCGTGCGCGACCTTCGAGCGCATGATGGACACCATTCTGCGCAACTTGAAATGGGGCACGCGGTTGTGTAACCTGGGCGACGTCATCGTTTTCTCTCCGGACTTTTCCACGTATCTCCAACGTCTGCGGCATAGTTTGACGCATTTAAGCAACGCCGGCCTTCAACTGCATCTGAAGAAGTGCCGATTTGCAGCACGGCAGCTGACAATCGTAGGCTACGTCGTGCCAACCGACGGAATCCTTCCCGATGCGGCCAAGCTTCGGGCCGCGGCTTAATTTACAAACCTACGTCCGTCAAAGAACTGCGGAGTTTCGTAGGACTGTGTTCACACTTTCTACTTTGCCACCATCATATCGGCGCTGACGAAGCTCCTTGGAACTAACGGGCCAGTAAATTCATGGTCGTCGGAGTGCGTCGATGCGTTCGCAAAACTCCGCCTTTTGTTGACGTCTCCTCGATGCTACGCCACTACGACCCTACAGCCCCAAGGGACACATGGACGCCAGCGGTATAGGCTTTGGCGCTGTCCTTGCACAGCGTAAACCAGGGTTCCCCGAATATATCGTCGCATATGCAAGTCGTATGCTTAATAGAGCCGAGACCAATTACACCGTCACGGAAAAAGAGTGCCTGCCGGTCATCTGGGCCCTTACAAAGGTCCGACCGCATTTGTATGGTTGCCCATTTGATGTCGTCACCGACAATCATGCACTATGCTGGCTGTTGTCAATGAAGGATCCCTCAGGCCGTCTCGGCCGCTGGGCACTTCGCCTGCAATACAACGACATCCGCTTGCTGTAGCGCAACACACGCCAACATGCTCGCACAGACGCCCTCTTGCGCTCCCCCTTACCTGGCGACAATGCCCCCTGCTCAGTATCTCACATTGCGGTTTCTTTCATCGACGTTCGGCAACACCATGCACTGGCGCGTTGCGTCTTCAAGCCCACCACTTCATGACGACCTACTGCACCGACGCAATTACAGCGCCGACGGCCGGCAGTGGCTACTAGTGATACCCCGCAGTCTGCGTTCTGAAATATGCGAGTCACTCCGCTCTGATACACAGAGCGCACACTCTGGTGTATCCAAAACTTACCACCGCATTAGACAACCATACCTCTGGCGAGGGATCGACCGCTACGTTGTAGCGAAGCCTTGGGACGGATATATGGGTTGCGCTCTCCGGCGCCTTCTGGTGAGTCCTCCTCTTCGGCTCCATCCTGAAAAAAAGCCGCTCGCGCTGAGAGTCAGTGCTTTGCCTTGTCTGTCACCATTTTGTATTGTCGTCGAGTGCCGCCAGAGAAAGTCTTTAACAAATGTAATATCAAATAGTAAGAAAGTTTCCGAACTGATTTGCCCAGCTTCCTTTCTGGATTGACTGTGTGCTATGGTTACTTATGGCGCTGATTGTATAGTGAGGTTAGTTGCAGTGGCAACACTATTATATACAGGCCTTAAACTCTCCCTTCAGTGAAGGAGGGGGAGGCTCGAAGTGCGGCGACCAATATAAAGCGCGTGCGCTCTCTCTTTCACTGTCCCGCACACCGACACACTATATATAGTGCTTGTCGAATAGGTGCCGCAGTGCTACAGTTGACCTGCCGATGGGGGCTGAGCCCCTCCCTAAAGAGTGGAAGAGGGGAGACCCCCCCCCCCTGTCATAAAGATCCTATTGTATAAGGGTATACACCATTTTTTCGTTGGCGTCGCCGTATTCCCTCGCGGGCGGCGCCATCTCTGGTCTGGCAACCCCCTGGCTTGTGCGAAGCTCCGCGTTTGTATAGCAGGTATACGTGCGGCTGCACTTGCAGTCGGTTTTAGGGGCGAAGCTCCTTAAGGCGGCACCCGTTCGTCCCTCGTAATCGTCGTCATCGTAGTAGTGCGTAACAAGTCTTACGCTTTGACCTCCAAGGTGGTGCCGGTGGGAGATTTCTCCTGTGCGTTGTTGAACAATAAAAAATTCGCAGCGTGCGCGTTAACTAAAAGCCGAATTCTTCTGTCTCTCATTCCCCATTAGCAGCCATTGGCATGTTCCAGTAGGAAACGTTAGTAGAAGTAGAAGTGTAAGTGTTAGCTTAAAGCCGACTTCTTCTGTCTCTCATTCCCATTAGCAGCCATTGTTTACCTCCAAGGTAGTGCCTGGTGAGATTTCTCCTGTGCGTGATTAAACAATAAAAATTTTGTTCAAAACGCCGTTGATTGATGAAATAAACCAACGAAAGACGCCAGATGTTTTGTAAAAGCAGAACGAAAGAACGCCAGATGTTTTTCTTAAAGTGTAGTAGTAGTAGTTCTATGTAGCCTCCTCGCCCGATCGTCAACGGGCGAGGTGGACCGGCAACGGCGCGAGGACCCTGCCGTACGAGAGTTAAATCACACTAAAAGACATACTTTGCGGGCGATACACTCTAGTGAGCTTTCAACTTTTAGTCTTAATGTACATGATAAAGAAATTATTTCTACGAAAAACGAAAGGCACACCTTGAGCAATATATTTGGTTTTGGGACGCTAAATGGAACCATGAGGCGATGCGAAGCCGGAGCACTTGCACGATCGCGTTCCGTTGGCTTTCGTTGGGCATGCTACCGACCTCGCGTCGTGGAACGCGCGTCCTGTCTTCCCTCTAGCCTTGCCTTTAATTCGCACAGGGCGAGCGGGGAATGCGATCGCTCTTGGCGCTCTTTCGCTCGGGAGCGGACTTCTTCCTTGAATTTCACTGATCACAAGTGATAATGAAGGGACCACGTAAACTAACAGTACAATAAAAGTTTGATGTTTAATATATACACGATGTTTCACACTCTTTATATTATGTACTGGGCGCATTTCACGGAAGAGTTTCACGGTTTACAGATGATTCCCTCCGTAGCTTCGCCCCACTCATCATCATTCACCCCGTGGATATGCTGTGATTTTTTTCCCTTCTGGCGCTCTGGATTTTGCATGGAGTGATGTAGTCTAGGTAGGAAATGAGTCTGTGAGACGTCCTGAAAAGGTTTGATCTAGGGGTGTGCGAATAGTGAATTTTGGAACCGAATCGAATACGAATCGAATACGAATACTAATCGAATAATTTTCGAATAGTTTTCGAATGGTAAAACAACCTTTCTCAAAACGGTCCTAGAACTCCGCAGCGTTTTTTTTTCTTTTTTTGAAAGAAGTATTCACGAACTTCCACCAAAGAGCGTTGCGCTTACTTTTAACAGACTCAAAATACCACAGTTATGAAATAGGAGGTAAGCTCGTATACAGCAGCGACCAGAGCGTTCGAAATATTTTGTAAATGTAGGTTGAAATAAAGCAGTGTATGCAGATGCTTTGTCGCCTGCTTTTAAATAAAACTGAGACATAAAATCTAAACAATTTTGAACCGAAGACTACGCATACAGCTAAGGCGGTAATGAAACACATAAACCTGCCATCGCAACATGGTCCTCGGCACTGAAGGCATGTAGACAGCGGTGTTGAAAGCTGTATCTGCAAAAACAATTTACGCGAACACAACCCTTGCATCTATTGCTATTCATGAAGCTGAATGCAGGTGCACCTTCAGTTCTTACAAGATGATGACAGGAACTGATTAATGCGATGCAGAGGCAGCATAGTAAAAACTGAGCGAGTATGGAGCTTTCATAAAAAAAACGCCTTCATCCGGTAATCAATATAGCGTCTGTAGTTTCGTTAAAGCTTGGGCTGCATGCATACTGGTAATTTAGTGATTAAAAGAAGAAAAATGGCATTTAACTATTCCAAAGTTTCATTGTTTTGGGGTTCTCCCATCAGCGCTAATTATTCGAAAACTATTCGAAAAATATTCGGTATTTCGAGTATGTACTATTCGATTCGAGTACCGAATCGAATAGAATGCTATTCGATTCGTTATTCGAAATTTTCGAATATTAGCACACCCCTAGTTTGATCCGTTGAGGGTCAATGATGTTAATATACGGCGGCGCGAACATGTAGCAAGTGGTCGATGCCACATTTTCGGTACTGTCTCTCTTCTGGAAAAACGCTCAAATATTGCGAGTCGTTCTTGCATGGAAAGTGAGTGCTGGCGCAGTTAGGTAATGCAGTGAATTTTTTCTTGTACTGCAATCTTTTAGATTTTTTATTATTCACGTTTTTAATGCTTTCGCACCGGCTACCGCTCGTACATGCGGTTGTGCGTGAACGCAGAGAGGTCACTCTTGATTTCGTGGCGCTGACGGTTTCTTGCTCTGAAAGTGTTATCTGTCTTGCTTCTCAACTTTCAAGGAGTGAGCGCTTATGACTCGCTTGTTAATTGGCCAGACGGAATTAAACGCATAAAATACATGCCGATGTTGACATGCCGGCGCATTTCCCATTTTTTATTTTTTTGAAAATCGCGATATTCGATTGACTCTCGGCGGCTATGAGATGAAGATGAGCAGAGAGCTGCTTCTGCCGATGAGGAACGCAGTACGCCCGAGCTGGAGCCTATGATCGGCCTCGGTGGTTAATTGCGCGTTTTCTACAATAGCTTCGTCTACCAAGTGTGCCCTTTCTGAAAAATACTCGCTGTCGTCCGCAAAACTAAGTGGCAAAGATTGCAGTTCCAGAAACCTAGACAAGACAAGCGTAGCAACGTGCTTTTTTTGTTATTTCGACGATGATCAACTGTGCAGTATATCATTGCGGGACTGGTCGGACATGATTTTTCACCACATAAAAATTGTCTGCATATCGGCTACGTCGGCGTCGCTGTCGCTGGGAGGCGGCACTCACCAGCGACAAGCTGACCGACCCTCTTTAGGCCGTCCGGCAAGCCGGAGATGCCACCCGGGCCCAAGGACTTCGAGCCGTCACCTGACGGCATCATCATTGCCGGAGGGTGGGACGGGACAGGGGTTAATCCCGCCTTCCCCACGCCTCACCCGAAGAAAACTGCCGGACGTTTCATAAAGTTTACGCATTCATTCATTAGGCAAAAAGAAGAAGTTTCCCTACACACGAAACGACAAAAACCATTTTCATACGTATATGCGCGGCTTTCATATCGCATATCGTCTACGATACACCCCGCTTTTTTGCGGTACTTGTAACCTCACCACAAGCATCCCGCCGCGTCCTTTTCATGCAGTGTTCAGTGGGTGTTCAGGAATGACAGGTCCGGTGTGGAGCACAAATTATATGTACGATGCCGGTTAACCCGCTGCGAAGTGAGGGCTTTCTCATCCGTGATAATACAGCTACATCATTTGCAGCGATAACCGCGTTGAGCCGAGCTACGAGACTAATCTTTAGACCAAAGACGTCACATTAAACGATAATAAAAACATTGGGCGCCATCCCGCCCTGCGATCCTGAATGTCTAGCGAAGCTGTACCAAAGAACACACAATCTGATGGGGGGGGGGGGGTACGTTTTATTATTACTTTACAGAAACGGTAGTAATAATCGCTTTGTGGTCGCTGTGGTAGACCTTGATTGGTTCCGCGACCATTTTCAGCAAGATGACTTTGTTCATTTCGTCAAGCATTGAATTCACGCTGTTATTCTGGTGCATTTAATTTCCGTGGTTTACCCATAGCAGTCTCAGAATGAACTGAATGAGTCGCTAGACGGGAAACACACGCGGGGAGTAGGAAGGGACGTTTGACGTCATTCGAAGCCCTCGTGTGTAGTACAAAGCAACTGGATCTTTACCGGTAACGCGTGGGAGGGTGTTCCCATTGTTCATAGGCGCTTTATCATCTGCCATGCGGTTTTGATGGCTGCTGTGTGGGTTTCTTTATTGAAACGAATACTGAGCTTTATGCTGCGCGCCGGATTGCAAAGAAAAAAGATGTGATGTTTGCCTTCAATTTCTAAAGGGCCCTTGAATCACCCGGAGGTAGAAATTTGGTTGCGGCGTTGCAGTTGTGAACGAGTCTACAGCGAACGCGTTCGTCGGCTCATCTGTCCACCTCTCCGAATGCCCTTCCTCATTCCTCAGCGTCCAGGGTGAAAACGCAAGGAGCGCGCGCATCTGCTAGCGCAGGAGTCTGCTGGTGGTTTAGGGGCCCTTTAACCTGGCTATTTGTGTTTACGCCACAAAATTTTCCGATCAACGAGAAGTATACGGCTTCGCTGTAATAAGTGGAAGCGAAATGAACGTCGGTGGCTTACACAGGTATGCTAGTTCACGAGTGGCGCTTAGATGTTTTGCACTTTGCCGGACAGGGCCGTGCCTGACCGCTTACATAAGTTAGTTCGCCAATCTGCCCATATCCGATTACCATTTGACTGTGTTGAGTATTGGGTATTCTGGATATATTGCAGCACTTGCCGATTTATAACCCGTAACGTAAGACAAACGGAGTACCTTCAAGAGTGAGGGGGAGGAAACACTCCGCGTTTGGTGATGCGCGTCACATACTTCTTCAGACAGCAGTTTTCTTCTTCTGCAGTTAGGGCAACCAAAAAGGGAACAGAGGTTTCCCGTTGACCTTTTGCTGGCTTTGAAGTAAAAGACAAAAAAAGAAGCCTAGAACACTCACAAATTGTTCGACAACTCCACACATTCACGCACTAGCATGCGCACTCCAAGCTGTCGCGCACATTCCAAGGAGGAATGCGCTGCTTGCCAGACATGTCCACCTAGCCCGATGAAAAACTCCATACAGAAGCGTGTTCATTTGCTGCAGCAATTGTGTACTTTTAACGCTCCCCATTCAGTTAGGCGTGTGTGTTGCGGTGAAGTTCAACGGCAGGCGGAGGGCACATTGTTGAGCATTTTTTGACATAGCTTTGTGACACTATTAACCGTCTATCGTTAACCGCGCCAACCTTTCGGTTGCCCACACAAACGATATCTCACCTTTGCTGCAAGCTTGAGGTTCCACGACAGAAAACCTAGGCTCGGCACATCCGACCTCCCACACTGCTTCTCAAACACGTGACGTAGTACCGAACGTTGGGTCCGGTGACGATACCTCCGAGCAATGCTGGACCGCATTAACGCACCAACCTAAACTACTTTTCACTACACCAACGGTTCATCGAAGTTCAATGTCTTCATGAGCCACCGTGCCTGTTTGACGTACTCTCAGCGTTCTGGCAGGCTTGAAGTGGCTACGAAGTTGCGTCCATGATGCGCCAAGGCGGAAGAATGCCTGCACAATAAGAAAACATAAAAACACAAATCCTTCCCACCATGAACAGACGAGAGTATCAGTGCTCGAAACAAATGAAACAAAAGCACTGGCAATGGAACAGGCGGCATGTCTGCTTTTACGAATAGCGAGTGCTCATTCCAGCTAGGGAAAAAGCACTGCCTGAAATGAAACTTTTCGTAAAAATATCTAAAATACCCAAATACTTAAGCGTGGCTGACAATTGTGAGGCTGGTTGCTACTTCCGTTAGGCTACCGTTCATCAAGCGGTATTATCAAGCAATGACACCCCACACTGTGTCATTTGTACATAGATGTCAGTACTTAACTTTTTCTTTGCCACATATTTCGCCACAGGCCGCGTTATGAAAAATATATGGCCTGAAAAAGAAACTATAAATATATTTGAATTTTTTCTACATTGCCAAGTTCGCTCATCTAGGAGCCGCTTCCACTTTGCAAGCTCAAGGCTGTTTGCAACGACTGCACCAGAGCCACCTTAAAACACGGCGCAAAGACGGAGACGACGCAGACAGGTAAGGGCAAGAACAGCGTTTGTTCTAGTCCTTGCCTTCCTGTGTTATTCATCTCGATTTTTGTGCCGCTTATTACAATGGATTCATACCAACGGACCCAGTTAAGCAAAGTTAACCACGGCGTTTGTGGTGTGTTGACTTCTTATTGCGATGGCAATTATATGGACAGTCTTGACAGGTTTTTGCCGTCACCATCATGTCCCGTACGAAGTCCAAATTGATAAGATCACACCACGCATCGTATGTTCTACCGCGCAAGCGGGGGCGACGAACGCGGCCGAAGGAGAGATCAAACCAGCCGACCCATTTCCGTCGCTCGGAGGGCGCATGCAATAACATCACCCCGCTCGAGAGGCCTGCCGTCGAAGCAGACAGGAAACACCCCGCCCGTCTTTAACAAGCATGAAATGACGCGAGGGGGGGAGCATTCATTCGAGAATTCACTCGAGAATTCATTCTATTTTGCCCTTTTCCTGAGCATTTATTTCTTACACCGAATTCGAATAATGCATGCAAAACACGGGAATAAATGGCTTTCACCTTTTCAAACCGTTGTTTAGGGAGATACACCCGCAGAAACGACATAAGCGGGCACGCCAGCAGCCACGGCGGCGGATTGACCCGGCTGTGCAAAAGCGAGATACGTTGGGGCACGCCGACCCGCCGCTGCTTCGCGTTCTGCGAATTCCAGTCTTCTCGGCAATCTTAATCCAAACCAGGCTATCAGAAGCGCGTCGTTGTAGAGGCTGCGAGTTTTGTCGCGCTGCACGAGTAATTGGCAATTGCGCTGGTGCGAGCCACCGCCGACGTCCTGGCTTCCATGTTGAATTTGTGGCCGGCGGTTTTTACATCACGTGATTTCAGCTAGTGCAGCCAAAGTACGGCTTCCCGTGAAACGGAAAGCCGATCCACTTTTGCGTGGCGGAAAAATCGATCTCGGACCGATTTTATCGCGTCGGGCTCGCCGCCTGGTTTTCCGGCCGCTCAGGCAGTGAAGCGAGTGAATTTCCGGTGAGTTTTGCAGCTTCCGCCCGCTTCGAGGCCAAGTGTGGACGCGCCTTAAGTGGCGAAGATTCGCGAAGCTAATGTTTGCAAAATCAAGGTGCCTTCGAGTGAATCCTAAGACCACTCTTATGAACAACAAGGCATGGCAAGGATGACGAACAGAACGACGACGTGGCTTTGGTTGCCGTATGGTATGGTATGGATAACTTTATTGATGTCCTGAGGATTCAGTCCAGGACTGATGCGGGCCGCTCCCATGTCGGGACAGAGAGGCCAAGCCCTTCTGCCGCCACACGGGCCCTCTGGACAGCCCTGAGTTGGTCCGCCAGCGCGTCACTGTGCAGCATTCGCTGCCACCACTGTTCACCTTGAGAACCATCACCGGCCAACGCCGAGCAGCGCCAAAGCATGTGGTCTAAATCGAGCAAACCCCCGCACTTACTACAATAGACTGAAATCCCGCAGTCCGGATTAATTTTATTCATGACGACCGGGTTAGGGTACGTCCGCGTCTGCAGAAGCCTTAACGTAACCGCCTGTGGCCTGTTTAATCTAGAATGTGGCAAGGGGAATGCCCTGCGCCCTAGGTAATAGTGCTTGGTGATATCGTTATAAGTTAATAGCTGGTCCCTAAACTCAGGAGCGGGAGATCCGGCCTCCTCAGGGAGTGCACGGCACACTAATCCTCGTGCCTCCCTGTGCGCCACCTCGTTGAGGTTACGCGGGGCTCCCTCCACTGACCCCATGTGCGCCGGAAACCAAGTAACTGTATGCGAAGTGATGTCCCTACCCTGCAGCAGTCTGTAAGCCGGTTCTGCAACAACTCCTCTCGAGAAGGCTTTAATCGCAGATCGCGAGTCACTAAAGACTAAAACTCTGCCTGAATCAATGAGTGCTAGAGCAATAGCCACCTGCTCAGCGACCCCCGGATTTTTTGTGTAAACGGAAGCGGCATTGCGAACGCTCCCTTTGCCATCTACCACCACCACCGAGTAAGCATCTTTCCCATTAATCCATGCAGCGTCAACAAACGCCGACTCCTCCTCCCGATCCTTTGCCTCTCGCAACAGAGCCCTAGCTCTCGCCTTTCGCCTCCCTACATTGTGCACAGGGTGCACATTCCGCGGAAACGGATGAACCATGATATTAGCCCTAAGGTTCGCGTTCAACTCGTATAGACGCTCCCCATCGCGCGACGCAACCACCGATTCTCCAATTGACTCTAAGATATACCTACCCGCCGGTGTACCTAGCAACCGCTCTTTCTGTGCCGTACGCTGAGCCTCCGCAATTTCATCCAAAGTATTATGCAATCCCAACCGCAACAAGATATCGTTTGACGTACTCACAGGCAGACCAAGAGCCGCCTTAACGGCTTTTCTAATTAAAGCGTCCAATTTGTCTCTCTCCCCCCTTTTCCAATTTAGCATAGCTGCCACATACGAGAAATGGCACAAAATAAACGCGTGAACTAACCGCATCGCGCCTTCTTCTCCTAATCCCCTATGCCTATTAGATATCCTTCTGATAAGTCTTATGGCCTCCTGCGTCCTCTTGGTAATACGCTGAATGGTTATATTATTCGATCCATTTGCTTCAACTACCAAGCCGAGGACTCTGATAGCCTCTACTTTTGGTATCAGTGACCCATCCCTAGTATGGAGTGTAATGCAAGTCTCAACTTCTGGTAACCAATCCTTGGGCCTCCGACCTAATTTCCTAGATTTGAAGATTAACATCTCCGACTTTTTAGTGGAGCACTTGAGCCCCATAAGACCCAAACACTCTTCCGTAAGCGTTACCACTTCCTGCAGCCTAGCCTCAAGCTCTCCGTCACTACCACCGACACTCCATACAGTAACATCATCCGCGTAGATAGTATAGCCAATACCCTCGACTGTGTTCAGTACATTAGCCAACTTTGACATCGCCAGATTGAACAACATAGGCGAGAGGACGGATCCCTGCGGCGTACCACGACAACCCAATTTAAAGACATCCGACTTGATCTCCCCTAACCTAAGACATGTCCGTCTATCCATAAGGAAAGCCTTAACAAAATGGAAAAGCCGTTGCCCCAGATTCAAGTCCGACAGCACTCGTAGAATAAAAGAGTGTCGGAGATTATCAAAAGCTTTTTCCACATCACGTCCAAGTAGTACTTTAGTATCCCTCGTCCGCCGATCAAGTAGCTGATGCTTAATCCTGATCATAGCATCCTGAGTCGAGAGGCCGGGCCGAAATCCTATCATCGAGGGCGAAAAGACCCCATTGTCCTCAACATAACGTGTCAGCCTATTTAAGATCACATGCTCAGCCACTTTCCCCAAACACGATGTCAGCGAAATTGGTCTGAGATTTTCAAGCCCTATGGCCTTCCCTGGTTTCGGGATGAGAACTGTAGTTGCAAGTTTCCACTCTTCTGGGAAAGATCCTTCCTTCCATTGGCTGTTTATCTCCCGCGTAAGGAACTGAATAGACCCCTCGTCTAAATTCCGTAACATTTTATTTGTAATGCCATCCGGCCCTGATGCCAATCGACTATTAAGATCCTGCAACGCCACCCTTATATCACTTTCAGTAAATTCATCATCCATAATTCTATTCTCATTCCCACTATATTCCAGGACAACGTCAGGCGTGTCCTGCAAGTTCTCCAACGGAAGGTATCTGTCAGCCAAATCCTTCAGTACCTCCTCCTCCGTGGAGTCCCGACACGCCTCATGAACCAGCTTACCTATTATCGTCCTCTGATTAGACTTAGTGTTTGTCTCATCCAGTAAATGTCGCAACAAATTCCAGGCGCCTCCCCTTTTAATGCCACCATCAATCGAATTACATACTTCATCCCATTGCTGCTTGCACAATACCCGACAATGGTCTTCAATTTGCCGATTAATCATTGCTATACGCTTTCTAAGCCTTCTGTTCAACCTCTGACCCTTCCATCTCGCTAACATTGACTGCTTCGCTTCCAACAAATGCGCCAGACGACTATCCATTTGCTCTGTGTCAATATCTGTTTTAATTTCTTTAGTGGTCGCCTCAACGTCACTTTTAAGCTGACCAGTCCACTGTTCTAAGGTCAACTCACTACCCTCATCTTCGTTTCTCTGCGTTCTTCGTTTCCTAAATGCATCCCAGTCAACAACCCTAAATGTGCGCTCCTTTTTTTAGACATTACCAAAGTAATCATAAGTATGTAATGATCGCTACCAAAATCTATATTAGAATTTGACCAAGAGGAATCCACCACCCCCCGAACAAAAGTAAGATCCGGTGTCGAATCTCTACATGTCGACGTGCCGCATCGAGTGGGATACGAAGGGTCTGTAATCAGAGATAAATTCAAGTCTAGTGCCTGCTGACATAGTCTCTCCCCCTTAGTAGTGCTATAGGCATACTTCCATACATGATAGGGGGCATTAAAGTCTCCTCCAATAAGCAATGGCGCATTCTTAGCTAGACTGGCTGCCTTGTTCAAGAGAGATTTGAAACTCTGTTTCGTGTCTCGGGGGCTACTGTACAAGTTAAGCAGGTAGACGCTCCTCTGACATGCCCCTTGCCGACCTAAAATTACTTCCACCATAATATATTCAATCCTGCAATCCGCCATGTGAAGATCATGCCTAACATACGCCAACCTTCTATTAATGAGTGTTGCGAGCCCTCTGCCCTGCTCATTACCTTTAACCTCCGCTTTGAAACCGGTTAAGGTCACGCTAGACGTTAGGGTTTCCTGTAGCATGATGACCTGAGGTTTCACACTACCCGTTCTAACAAACTGCTGCAGGGACGCCTTCTTATGATTGAATCCCCTACAATTCCACTGCCAAATACTAAATGAACTATTTATTGGAGCCGCCATCTTGACCATGTAAATTCGGTTTACTTAAGGTGAGCTTAATGCCACTAGGAGATTTATCTTGCTGGGCAAGCGGCCGAGAGCACTCCCGCTCCATAACAGGAACCACCGTCTCATTTAGATAGACTTCAATTTTGCCTAATCTCTGATCCGTGACATTTTCTCGCTCTTCTATCCGCTCCAATCTATTAATGACCTGATTTACGCTTTCTTGCAATGCCGCCATCATTTCTTTAAGCTCGGAACCAACCTTGGCCTGAACCCGCACAGTCGAGGAGAGGGCCCTCTTTTTCGGAGCTGGCGTCTCCTCGTCAGCCATGTTCTCTTTAGCAACCTCCACAGACCTTGGTACCTCAACCGGGCCATCAGGTTTGCTACCCTGACCTGAGCTATCGCTGTTAGCGGACTGTAAGCTTCTCTTAAGTTCAGCTATCTCTTTTACAAGCCCTTCAATGGCTGCTTTTAAGCTATGATTTTCTTTCTCCAATTGCGCAATCCTGTCTTTGTCCCTATTACCAGACACATGCTCCTGGCTCTGCTCACGCGTTCGGCCGGTGTTGATGCTGCCCTTGACCTTGTCAGCCCAGGTGGCCCGGCCTCCAGCTGCACCGCCGCCTCCACCAATAGACACAGAGCGGCTCCTGGGGGCTGGAGTCCCAGACGATGACTGCCGCCTCGACTTTGACCGGCTCCGAGAGCGCGAGCATCCCCTAGAGCGTTGGGGGACGCTCGCCAGCTGCGCCGCTTCGGCTGCTTCTTGTTCCGCTGCTAGCTCCACCCTGGCTCTCTCCTGTCGTCGAACGCGCACGACGTAGGGAACCTGGTACCGTTGTCTGCATTGTTTATCCGCCGTCAGGTGTCGGCCGCCACAAAGTTTGCAACAAGGCTCACAGTTATGGTCCTCTTCAGGGTTCCGAGCCCCACATCCTCGGCATTCAAGACAATCGGGCGCCGGACAGACATCCGCCCGATGTCCAAGCTTGCCACACACATAACATATGTCCACTTGCTTTCGATACAAGTAACACCGGACCAATGTTGGCCCATACCTAACAAAATTGGGCACTCTTAAGCCGTCGAAGACAATGATGACTGAGCCTGTATTCTTGATTCTTTTGACCGCCATAGCCAGTGGATTGCGATCATTCACGATGTTCCGCTCAAGGGTCGCAGGGCCATCCATAATGTCCACATTGCGAATGACCCCTTTACACGTCGTGTGTGGGGCCGTCTCGTACGCACTGACTTCAAAATCCTTGTCCGCCACTCTGATTGACCTGATTCTCACATATCGTTCAGCGTTGTTCCTTTCTGGCGTACTAGCCTTTCTGCCTGCCCGGCCACCACTCCAGATCAAGGGGGTGCCCCCCTCCGCGAAAATAATTTCTACCTACGCCTCTGCCGCCGCCCACTCACAAGAAGGCCGTATGCCAATTTCTCGACTTGTGCACCCATTAAACACGCTTCGTCAAGGGATTTTCACGGATCGCCGAGCCACTATCTCACTTCACGAAAACCGACGTGTGATTGAAGTGAGAAACGACGCAAGTCGAAGCATTTCAAGGACTGAAACGACGCCTGCAGACGCCCTCTGATACTTGCGTATTTTGACGAATACGCCAACACGGAAATCTGCACCGACTCAAGCAGCGTAGGGCTCGGAGCCATCCTTGTGCAGAGGACAGACGGACTAGAAAAGGTTATCAGTTATGTTAGCGGGTCGCTATCTAAGGCGGAAGACAACTATGGCACAACAGAAAAGGAGTGCCTTGATATCATCTGGGCTGCATCAAAGTTTCGGTCCTACATATACGTCAGGCCCTTCAATGCTGTAAGCGACCACGACGCCTTGTGTTGGCTATATATATTGAAGGACCCTTCAGGTCGCCTCACACGGTGGAGTCTGCGACTTCAGGAATTCGACGTTACCGTCGTTTACAAATCCGCACGAAAGCACTCTGACGCCGACTGCCCGTCCCGTGGCCCCGTTGTCCCACCGCCGCAGGACGGCCAGGACGGTGACAGCTTCTTGGGAACCTCAAGTGCCGGCGACTTCGCTGAACGACAACGAGCCGAACGGGAACTCAGGGGCCTTGTGGAATACCTCGAGGGCGAGACCACCGTTGTTCCAAAGGTACTCAAGCGAGGACCTGCGTCGTTTTTCTTTCGGAGCGGCGTGTTCCTAAAGAAGAACTTCTGGCCACTTCAAGCTGACTACCTGGTCGTTATACCTTCAGCATTTCGTCCAGACGTTCTGGAAGCTTTACATGACGACCCGACGGCTGGGCACCTTGGATTTTCCCGCAATATCGCGAGGATACAAGAAATGTACTACTGGCCACGCCTCATTGTCGACGTCACACATTATATAAAGGCTTGCCGAGATTGTCAGCGGTGGAAGACACCGCCGACTAGGCCAGCCGGACTTCTGCAACCCATCCAGCTACCGCGCCGGCCGATCCAGCAAATCGGTATGGACTTACTGCGGCCGCTCCCGCCGTCGACTTCCAGAAACAAATAGATCATCGTAGCCGCGGACTACCTCACCCGCTACGCCAGAACCAGTGCCCTGCCTAAAGTGCCACCGAGGTAGCCAAGTTCTTCGTTGAGAACATCGTCCTCTGTCATGGCGCCCCCGAGGTCTTCATTACCGACAGAGGTACGGCCTTTACTGCTGACCTAACTGAGGCGATCCTGTGGTACAGCCAGATAAGCCACCGCCAGATCATAACCTACCACCCACAGACCAATGCCCTCACCGAGCGTGTAAATAAGACCATCGCCGACATTCTGGCCATGTACCTCGACGTCGAACACAAGACGTGGAATGCCATCCTTCCATACGTGACCTTCGCGTACAACAAGGTCGTGTGAGAAACGACGCAGATGGTGCCGTACATGTTGGTCGACGGAAGCAGCCGGGCGACGACGCTCGACGCCGTGCTATCCAACGTCACCGACGAAGAAGACCTCAACGTCAGCGTTTCCCTTCAGCGCGCTCTCGCCCGTCTGCGCAGCCAGTGCCAGAAAAGGACCCACAACTGTCGTTACAACCTTCGACGACGCCACGTAGAATGCCAGCCTGGCGAGCGTGTGACACAGACCCAGTGAAAAACTTCTTCGGCGATTAGTTGGGGCCATACAATACAACTCTCAGTGGCGCAACGCACGACCAGAAGTCGTTCATGTCGTGCGCCTCAAGCTGTTCTTTGCAAGTGAAGGAACCGCAGAAGTCTAGTTCTGCTTGCTGTATTATTATTATTTCGTACTGCAGGCATGTTTTCAATTGATGTTCTGTTTTAAGCATTGGGGCGATGCTTTTTCAGAGGGGGGCATTGCGACGCGTGTTTCATTTTGATTTCACCCGCAAACACTGTAGACAGCTTACGCGGCTACCAGCGATAACGCTGGAATCTTCGATAGAACATGTATTAAAGCCGACGCGCTTTACCGCTTGGCAGATTACTGCACAACCGACGACAGTTCCCGCCGCTATCAGTGCACAGAGCGAATTTCTTGTTGCCTGACTTCTCATTCTCCATGTACAAGGCAGCCCAAGTAAATAGTTTCGTCTGTAATAGACCAAGTGCCGCCTTCTTTATCGTCACGACCATGCATAGGTCGGCACACTCACTTATGGGTTGACTCACTGAGACTCTGATCGGGCCGTGAGTCTGAGTGTGAGTGGGTTCGGGTGAGCAATAATTTAGCGAGTTGGAGTCCGAGTCAGTCGGGTTGATTAAAATATTAGTGAGTCTCAGTCCGAGTGAGTCCGGTTAAGAAAAATATTGGTGAGTCTGAGTCCGAGTGAGCCCTAAGCGCAAAACATATTTCTTGAGTGAGTCTGAGTGAGCTTCACCTTTTATTGCCGACCTATGGTTCTATCTACTGATCTTCAGCATTACCATCAGCCTTATATCGGCTTACGTTTATATTGAAATCTATTCACATATACCTCAACTCGCTAGTGTTCATGCGCCACTTCAATAATAATTGATCGCAAGCGTGAGTTGAGTGAGAGGAGCGGGGAGGGGCATGAGGTCCCCTCCGAAAACTCTTTCACAGGAAGTTCTTGATAAAAATATTATGTATGAGTAGCGCGCATATCATAAAAATGTTATTACTGGAATGAAACCACTGAACACTCGTATTTGAGGTAAAAGATCAAAAGGCGTATGGTAGAGCACCGATTATGTGAGATATTGGAGTTAAATAGCATTGACACCATCACCGAAAAAGCTCATTTTACGCTAACCGACTAATGAGTCGACTCACTCAAGCTCACTCAGACACGAGTCAAGCCATGACTCTCAGTCTGAGTGAGGCCGGCTGAGGAAATATGGTGGTGAGCTTAATTCCCAGGGAGCTTTCAGAGCAAAATATATCTTTTGAGTGAATCTGAGTGAGCTCCAATGTTTTTGCCATGCTATGAGACCATTTTTTATTCTGAAATTCATAACTACATTTTTCGTCAATCCGAAATGGCGCCCCGAATACAATTGTGCGTTATATTCGCGTTAATACACCTTTATTCAAAGCAGACACCACGACCTTTCATTACTATTTGCATAATCGTGTCTCGTCACGCACCCATTATACTATGTTTGCTTGATTTTTTATTTATTTATTTACAAATACTGCAGGCTCTACTCGGGCCCAAGCAGGAGCGGGTATATGAATATACAAAAACAATACCAACAACAATAATTACAACTGTGGCCAATGTACATTGCCGTATACATGTTTACAATCAATAAGCAAAATATGTGCCTCGCAATTCGCCACATAACAGTAAGAAAAACATGTACATACAGCAATTCAACACATGACGAAAATGTAAAAATAAGGCTATGCAACACACGACTATGCATCAGATGAGAAAGCGAACGCAAGAAGCAACTACCTTCATTGCGACGCAGTAGAAAAATAATTTTACACGTCAAAGGAAAGGAAAGCTCAACGAACGACATTTCATCATTCTTCGAAGAACGAATTTTCGTCGAAAGCTACATTCATGTAAGCTGACAGGCAAAACGAGATATGCATAAAATTGGGGTGGGCGCGTGTTATAATCCCCTTGAAAGGAGAAAAAAGATGTTGCCGGCCGCGGCAGTTGCCGACTGCTGACTATTATGTCTGTACCCGACCTGCACCCGGCCGATTCCCTGCGCTCAAGCGGCCGCTACAATTAATCTGAGGGGACGCCTAAGAGGCAGTTTTACCCATGCAGCCACATGAAGCGCTGCGGAACGCTAGGGTGTACGGAACGCGCCACTTGTACTCGGTTAACGCAGCATTGCGTCAATCACACGTTTCAATGAAAAAAGATTGGCCGCGTATCTGCGTGCTTCGCTGCAAATGTCGTCGAAAGACGATAGAGAAGCGCTGCCTTACAGTTACTGTATATGCTACCTTTCGGTAGCAGAGATGCGCATAGGTCTGGCTAGCAGCCACGGCTATGTCGCGAAGACTCACTCCGGTTTTGCAGGCGACATGCCTACCGGGTCACCGGTCGACATGTTTGTCGCGTCGAAGACCGGTGATTTACTTTAATGTGAATGACTAGTGTCAATCCGGTTCGCTGCAGCGACGTCATCGAGAAATACAAAACTTTGCCTCAGCGTCAGCTTCTCCGCAACGCATGGTTGCTAGCGGCGTTTGGAAGACAGATGCACAACTCTGCTACCTAAAGGTAGCATATGCAGTAACTCTACGCTTCGTGTGATACGGGCGCTATCTGGCAATGCGTCGGGAAACGAACTTGTGCAGAGGGCACGGAGGAGGAAAGTTCTTTCCTTCGTCCGTGGCAGGGAGCTTTCGTCGGCGCATCGCATTTTCAGCGCAGCTTAAGAAACTAGGGTCTTTAGAATTACGTATCTATGTATTTTCTAGTAAAGGAACACACCATCTAATACCTACCTAGTGATGTTGCGCCTCAGATATGCGTAATATTTACTTTTTGATTGACAACGTTCACAAGTATGAACAGCCGTACCAGTTCAAGCTGGGTGGGCGGTAAGCAAGTGGTTCAACTTTGGTCAAGTGGCTGAATCGGGTGACAGAGACAAACAGACCAACAGATAGACCGAAATTTCAGCGTTTCGTTTAAGTTCCCCAAGAAAGACTATAGTCTTTAAAACTAGTCACCCAAACCGCAGCAACACACGCCTCGCGCGTTGCGCCCACACGCACACCCAGCCTATAGGCTCCCCAAGCGTCGCTTAGTGGTGCTGCTACTCTTGACAGGCAGCGCCATTTCTGGCCAAAAAAAAAGAAACTGGGGGCATACAACGCGCGTTTTCCCTTCTCTTCAACGCGCTGCCGCTCGCTTCCGTGCACGTACAGAGCTCTTGCGGCGCCTCACAATATACCGTCTGCAGTGCGGTTTCAAAAAGGTCTCCCAGCTGGACAGGCACTTCCGAAAGGCAAACATAATCAAAGGAGAAAGGTTAATCAGTCACATTTACGGAGGAGAGCAGACGATCGACGACAACGACGCCCTACTGAACGGAACGCGAAATGCATTTCCTAAGTCGCGATAACACCGTGTAGGTCTTATTCCTCGAGGTACGACTCATTCTGTCTTGTTAAAGATACGTAAAGGTCCATATGCGCTGGGAAACGAAGCCGTGCACGCTATCGACGTTCAGCGTTGTGGACTATGAAGCATATGATTGTTGTTTTGATATGGCATGCTTGCAGTAGCAGCCGTGTACTTTCGCGAACAAACGTTTGCGGCGTCCGAAAAAATAGAAATTATACCACCATAGCACTCAAAAGCCTGAGCAGGTTAGGGTCAAGTTCTCCGTGCCGCTGGAGCGTCACCCGCCGATTTAGACTCGAGGCAGCTAACGGAGCTTTAAGCGTGATAAAGCAGCCTTCCCGACGCGTCAATTGCAGGCGCCGGACTTTTGACAATGTGCCGAGTTCAATTGAATTCAAACAACCGCACAACGCTAACCGCGGTAAACGCGAGTGTGAACGTTCAACGACGGATAGGTCTCAGGAACACGAGGAATGAAAAAACAAAGTTCTTTCACCTACAACCGTAACTAGACCCACAATGCGAGGAGACAGCCAGTAATCATTACCGTAGTCGCTGCGTGCATGCGCCGCGTTACGCACTGACTCAGGTATTCGAAACGAACGAAAGCGATGAACTGAGACAGGCAAAACAGAAGGCGAGACATCATTGTGAGCAAGGACATATTGATTCTCCTTACTGCGGTGATCTACGCTTTTCACCTTTATTTCTCGTTCGACATACCCGGGAAACGATGCAGTTTTACACGTGAATCGCGTGCCTTGATGTTGTCTGCGCTGTTGTGGCAGCCCACAACTCATCATTACATCGGACAAATATAAGACGGTGGCGCAAAACGGGACAAGGCGCTTGTATTCAAATTTTCGTCGCAACACAACGCGCACGGAGCAGCAACTACGTCTATATGCGCTCTTCGCCAGCGCACGGAGAGATCTGTAGCAAAGATGGCAATGAGAGCGACTTTAAACAAACGAAATCTGCGCGAGATCCCACGTGACGCTACTTGGCGAAAGCGGACGCGGCGTGAGCGTCGGGGAGGGCAGAGGAGGGTGAAAAGAGAGGGGGCGCGCTTTCTCCAAAGCATGTGGCTACTTTACGAAGTTTCAGGGATTTTCAGGGTCACGGTATATTATAGAGCCGCTGGAAATGCTGGGAGCTGGCTTGTCACACCTCTCTTGTTAGAGAACGGTACACAAGTACGCTTCTGTGTGTCTATTTTGAAGCCATACTGTTCTGCCCATTTAGACAACTTCTTCAAATATAGTTGCGTCGGTCGCTCTCAGGCAGCAGTATTGCATGATTTAAATCCTAGCTGGACACCATCAACATATACAGAGTAAGACACTGGGCGAGGAATAACAGTGTGGAGGGAATTGAGTTCTCGAATGAATAGACTACAGCTAAGTACAGCGCCTTGCGACAAACCGCTCTCTTGGACAAATGGCCTTGACAGAGCGTTTCCAAGCTTGACACCAAATGTGCAGTCACACAGGTCGCTTTCAATGACACTCAACTTGTCACCGTGGACAGTCATAGAAAAAAGATATCGTAAAATTCCGAAGCGCCATGTATTATTATATGCTTTTTCAATGTCCAAAAACACAGACAAGAAGTATTGTTTCCGTATGAAGGCGTCTCTAATGTTCGCTTAGACGCGAATGAAATGGTCAGTTGTTGACCTGCCCTCCCTGAAACCTGGTAGCTCTCCAAGTAATGTAATGCGAGCCGATTTACAATTTTCCCAAAACACTTTCAAAGGCAGCTGGCTAATGCTATAGGCCTATAGTTACTAAGCAGTGATGAATGTTTTCCCTCTTTAAGCATTGGTATTATGCATTGGTATTACGCATTGGCTCTTTCCAAGCAGAGGGAATGCATCCGGCTGGCCATACATCACTGGAAAGACACAAGAGAGTTATCTTGGTTTTGACGTGCAAGTGTTTTCTCATGTCATAAAACTCTGATCAGATCCTGGAGCAGATTTGTTGCAGCTGTCCAGTGATGCCTGGAGTTCTGCAAAAATTAAATTGATGGTTGTATGCCTCATTTTGTTTGCATTTTCTTCCTGAGCGGTATCGGCGTATTTGTTCTTTGAATCTCAGGAGAGATTCTGTATAGTGTAATGAACTGAAGGTGTGCTCAAAATGTGCTCCCAAAGAGTCTGCGTGGTCCTCAAGGCTTTCTCACTGAGTGTTCATCAAAGGTAGCGAGCATGACCATCGTCATTTTATTCCATTAACTCTATACCAAACGTTCCTGTCATCTGCCTTTGAGTTCAGGCGCGAGACGTATTTTTGTCGGCTTTCCCGTCTAGCTTGTCGACGTGTCCTTCTTCTCTGCGATTTACAGGCTTGAAATGTTTTCCGCAGTTGTAAAAAGTAGCCCCCCCCCCCCCCGCCTTCCTGCGAGCTTTTCTGCAACTGTCATTCCAGCAGGGAGTTTGCCGATCCGCCAAGATCTTCTGGGGATAGTTTTAGACGCGGTATCCATTATAACTGCTGTTCAAAAGCAAGTGCATCATCAATGCTTTCCGCGGTGCATCCATGAGTTCTCGGAACATCTCCCAGTAGGCTAAGTCAACCTTCAAGCGAGGAGTGTGTGGCAAGCACTCATCCTGCTTTCTTGCGTTGAGAAATGTAGGAGAGTAGTCGTAGGGATTTTGGAGAACGTTCCACTGCATGACTGGTATAAGTGAAGGAGAGACAATACTTAAGTCTACGGATGAGTAAGTTTTGTGCGTACTACTGTACAACGTAGCTTATTTCTTGTTTAGCATGTGCAATCCAGCAAAAAGAAAAAAAAAGTTTTCTACCATTTATTCTCTCGCATCGCCGCGAGAGGCCCCTCACACAGTGCTGTGTGCGCTTAAGTCTCCAAGTAGTCCATAAGGCTCCGGCAGTTCCTCTAAAAAAGCATGAAATTCTTGTCTTTGAAGTGGGTAACTCGGAGGCGTGTAGAGGGAGGATACTGTAACAAGTTTGTTTCACAGCACAGCTCTGACTGCAACGGCCTCGTTTGGAGTTGTAAGGGCTATCAGGGAGCATTTGATCAAGAATAATTTAGCGCCACCAGACGACGCGAAATCGTCATTGCGGTGCCTATGAAAAAATAATGTATTCTGAAAAGAAGCTAATGTTTTTTTTTTAAGTGTGTCTCTTGCACACACAACACCGTTGGATTGTATTTGTCGAGAAGCTCTTGAATATCATCACGGTTTCTAAGAAGATCTCTCATATTTCCAAGGATTATTAGTGTGCGTTTAACGATGATTGAATTAGAGCTGTGTGTATATTAGTGAGCAGTTAATATTCCGTACAGGGCCCCAGGCCCAGTAATTCGAAGTTTTCTCTCTTGGTGTGGCCCAAACACTCGCGCCTTGCCCTCGGCGCTAAATGCGCCAGTCCATCAGTACCTGGGTCGATAGTCTCACGCGAGACGGTGGACGTCCGCTCATGACGGCATGCCGTGCCGGCTTCACCTGCAGAGGAAAAGCTGGGGCCCACCAGGGTGGAGGTCGATGGGCTCTGCTTCAGACTTCCTTTGAAGGATGGCGGGGCAAGGCTGTGCGGCAAACCCATGGCTCCACTGTGTAGCGGCGCGGTGGCCACTTGTGATCGTTGTGGCACCTCCCCGTCCTGGCAGACCGCTTTGGCATAGCTAATCCCTTGGACAAATGAATGGTGTTTTCGAGCTTCTCTGAATGTTAAGTTTTGTGTGACCTTTACTGTTACAATGTTCTTTTTTGTTTTTTGTTTTTTGCTTTTTCCCACTCGGGACATGATAAAGAGTACGCAGCGCGCGCTCCATTACAATTGACGCAATAAGGAGGGACATCACAATTGTTACCAGAATGTTCCTGTTCACCACTCATAGCACATTCCAGGCGTCGTTTGCAAGTGAAAGAGCTGCATGTCCGTATTTCTGGCACTTAAAACACTTCGCGGATTAGGTATGTACGGTCTTACTCGTATCTTTGTACAAGCAGTTTCAACAGGAAAATCCAGAAAAGGCAGAAGTTCGGGGGAAAATGAAAGATTGAAGCGATAAAAAACACGGGTTGTCGCTGCAGCCAACGCTTTAACAAGAGGACTTGTCTCATTGCTGCAGCCATGAAGTGGAACCTTCAAATTCCAGCTTTCAAGAAGACAAGAGCACTTGTCGAAACGTTGCTTCTAGCGACACCCCGTGTTCACGACGTTTTCACCTCAGTCTCAATAGCAGATGACGATGTGTGGCTGTGCCCTTTATTCAAAATGTAATGCGCAATCTGTCGCCCCGCCATGGTGGTCTAGTGGTTATGGCGCTCGACTGCTGACCCGAAGATCGCGGGACCGAATCCCGGCCGCGGCGGCTGCATTTTCGATGGAGGCGAAAATGTCGGAGGCCCGTGTGCTTAGATTTAGGTGCACGTTGAAGAACCCCAGGTGGTCTAAATTTCCGGAGCCCTCCACTACGGCGTCTCTCATAATCATATCGTGGTTTGGGGACGTTAAACCCCAGATATTATTATTATTATTATTATTATTATTATTATTATTATTATTATTATTATTATTATTATTATTATTATTATTATTAATGCGCTATCTGTCGACAAGACCGTAAGCTCAATCTGCCATCTATTGCTGGGCGCGAAAACGAAACCAGTCGCATATCGCAGCATTTTAGGTGCTAGCGTTATCATTCTGCGATGACCTGCCAATGCTTCGTGCGCTGTGTAGGCAAAGAGGGAGCCGTGGCAATGCTGAGGACAAGGGGACACTGACTATAATCGAATGTATTGGTTATTTCAACGTAGAGAAAAAAACAACACCGTACCCAAATGGTTTCGTCAACAACAGCGCCCCGTTGTAAAGGGGGAGTTCATGCATCCATCCACCCACCCACCTCGTCTAGAGCGCCTGGGGCAATAGAAAGGTGAGTCCGACCGACGCCACCGGGCTGAAATCGCTGTCGCCGATCAAGCCAACGACGCTAAGCACAAACGCACTTCAATATCACTAAGCCGAAAATGCCCGTCGACTATAAGCCAGACGAGTGCTTGGCGGGAGCTTCGGCAATATTTCAATGGGTGTTGGTCGGGAATTCGTTTGGGTACCCTTGTGGCGTGCGTTATCGTCTGCGGTTCACCGGACATCTGTCCACCGTCTCCAGCGAGCATGACCGTCGACTGCGGCGTGACGGTGCGGTGGCGGCGACGATCCGGCAGCGTCTGTGTATCGGACTGCCCCGAGCAAGTGCCGGTGTGCGGGAGGTGTCGCGACTCGCTGCTTAGAGGGTCCCTAACAACCCCTGAAAATGCAAAGAACGAGCGCATTATTTTGTCCTAGTGTTTCCCGTCTTTTCGGCGCACTTAGTGGCTCCAGTATGGCGATTCACGTGATGACACGAGGGTAGAAGTTCTCGACTGGTTCATATACGAGAGATGCGAGTTGCTGATTGTCTACCACCATGCTTTGGCGTGCAGTCGAGCGCCCGTTCTGCCTTGTCACGCCTGACTAGCGCGCTTGATAAACTGATTTCACTTCGTTTAGTGCGTGTTCGACTGCGCAAGCCGAGACAACAGCGTGTAGCGTGTAGACGAAAAGCACGAAATTCTGATAGACTCAACGGTTAGTGCTGGCATGGCTCACGTGGCACTGCCGAGTGCTGGCATTGCGTCAGTTACATCTATTACATCAGTGCTATACAGGTTGGCATTGCAAGCAGTAAAAATGAAAATAGAAAAGTGGGCAGAACATAACGAAATTTTGGGAGAATTCCAGAATGGATTTCGAGTCGACAGCCGCTTAGACGATAACCTGTTTGTTCTTACTCAGTGTATAAAAATATCTAAAATAGAAAATAGGCCCTTGTACGTGGCTTTTCTAGACATCACTGGGGCGTACGACAACGTTATTCAGGAAATATTGTGGGTTATATTGAAAGAAATTGGCATAGGCGACGACTGTATACAGCTTTTGAGAGAGATATACCGAGAAAATACAGTTTGCATAGAATGGGAAAGAGTTTGTAGCAAAGAGAACGTTGAGACTAGCAAGGGGCCGAGACAGGGATGTCCTTTGTCCCCGCTGTTATTCATGCTGTACATGGCGAATATGGAAAAAGCGCTGGAAGGTAGCAACATTGGTTTTAATCTGTCGCACAAACAAGGCGGCGTGATGACTGAGCAGAAGCTAACAGGATTATTTTACGCTGACGATATCGTCTTATTTCCTGACAGTCGAGATGATATACAGCAGCTGACGGATATATGCGGAAGGAAAGGGGAAGCTCTAGGACTAGGATTTAATGTAACAAAATGTGCATTGACGGTATTCAATGATCCTTGTGATAAGGCGGTGTCAATACTGCGCCAAGAAATACCGAGGGTGAGCGAATCAAGTACCTCGGAGTATCGATAAATGAGGGTGACAGGTACATGGAGGTACAGGAAAAAGCCTCGGCAGCAAAAGGAAAGAGGAATGCTGCAATAATGAAGCACAGAGCGTTGTGGGGATACAATAGGTACGAGGTGCTTCGAGGTCTGTGGAAAGGTGTAATGGTTCCGGGGCTTACTTTTGGGAAATCAGTGGTGTGCATGAGGGCAGAGGTGCAATCGGGAATGGATATAAATCAGAGGACTGTGGGACGCCTTGCGTTGGGTGCTCACGGGAAGACGACAAATCAGGCTGTAAAGGCCGATATGGGATGGGCAGGATTTGAGGTGAGGGAAGCTCAGAGCAAAATGAGGTTCGAAGAAAGGCTAAGGAATATGAAGCAGAGTAGATGGGCAGAGAAGGTGTTCCGTTATTTGTACAGGAAGAGCGTGGACACACAGTGGAGAAAAAGAACTAGGAGGCTCACTAGTAAATATACGGCTGGTAGTGGAGGCCGTATGTCAACAAAGAGCGTTAAGCGAAAAGTCAGAGAGGCGGAGAGGATTTACTGGATGGTAGCTATGGAGAAAAAACCGGCTTTATGTAATTACCGAAAGGGCAAAAATGAAATAAGGAGGGAGGCATTTTACGATAGTTCAAGGGAAGGCGCTTTACTGTTTTAGGTCAGATCGGGTTGCCTTAGAACGCGTAGTTATAAAGCGAGATTCAGTAAAGAAGAAGAACAATGCACATGCTGCGGGGAAGATAGCTTAGTTTCTACAGCGCGACTGGACGCGGACGGAGAAGGAACATGCAAACACACACACAGCGCTGACTTTCTACTGGAATGTTTATTTTTCATATGCACGTGACGCTTATATAGACACACGCGAGCAGGTGCACACAAAACAAGAAACAAAAGCAGGACCCAAACGCGCATGTTCTGCCGCGATCACAACCAGTTGCCACCAACCTAGAGTGACGAATCCAGATATCTCTTTTCCTTATCTGTCACAAGTACCTCGGAGTACCTGTCCTTGTCACTAACAGATAAGGAAAAGAGATATCTGGATTCGTCACTCTAGGTTGGTGGCAACTGGTTGTGATCGCGGCAGAACATGCGCGTTTGGGTCCTGCTTTTGTTTCTTGTTTTGTGTGCACCTGCTCGCGTGTGTCTATATAAGCGTCACGTGCATATGAAAAATAAACATTCCAGTTGAAAGTCAGCGCTGTGTGTGTGTTTGCGTGTTCCTTCTCCGTCCGCGTCCAGTCGCGCTGTAGAAACTTAGCATGAACAACCAACTAGCCCGCCAACGCACTTTGGGGAAGATAGGGAAACAGCGGAGCATGTTCTGACTGAATTTGGAGATATCCACCGAGGTGTACGTTTGGACACGAGCCTACATGAAGCCTTGGGTTTTAGGGACAAGAATGGAAAGCTGAACACACCCGCGATTGAAATGAATAAGAGACGGTTAGAGTATTGGTGGCAGTAAATTAGAGAGAAAAGACAAAAATAGATATTGAAAAAAAATAAGGACATTCTGCCGTAAAGGGCAGAGAAGTGGGCTGAGATTTTACGTTTTTTCCCTGTAGTAAGATAGGTTTATTGAAGTAGAGACATTAGGCCAACATTACGAAAAAGAAGAGAAAACGGAAACACTTTTTGTCTGAATCGAGCCTGGTGGCACACTTGTCACCGCCCCGTTATAAAGGGGACGGTCATAGCATCCATGCATCCATCCATCCATTGCCCACGTGTTTTCTGAAGAAATATGCGGCGAGGAGAACATAGCGCCCGTTGGGAGGGTCATGAAGGCAAGCAAGAAACCGCTCCATGTCTTTCAACTCGGATAGGTTCAGGGGCCCTTGAGTGGGGGCACACGCCACCACCAAGGGCAACGTGTGCCCCCACCCGTACCGAGACACCTCCCGAAAATTGATGCCTTCGAGGAAAGGCTGGTGTCGCCTGCCTTCGGTTCATGTGCATACGTCGCTTGACCCACGAAAGGAGCAGCTGACGACGTCACTAGGGAAATAGCTACGTCAAGAGAGACAATTTAAAATACAATTAAAGAAAAGAGTCAGCTTCGCTGATCTTCCATCTTCACATAGTGGAAAGGCTTTGAATCTTTTTGTTTATATATGAAGTGTGATGTTTTTATGCTGGTAATAACAGTTTTTATGGGAAAATGCCACCAAAATTGCCGACCAACTAGACGCGCCCTGCTTTGCTGTAAAAAAAGCCGTGCATCAATGGTGGTGCTGTGCGGAAGGAAGCCTTGAAGAGAGACGACATCGCAAATTTGCTTGCCAGTTTCTTTTTTTGCCATATTCTTCTGGACGGTCTCCACTACTGCCGCATATATCGGTTGATGCCTGTTTCATCGGATGAGGCTGGAAGTGACAGGTTCTGGCTCCCGTGCTTCGCGAAAAAAAAAAGAAGAAGCCTAACAATGAAGGCGCCCTTAGTTGAAGAGGCTTGCTGCATGTCGTATATTTTTCTCCCTAAATCTCAATAGCCATCAATTTCAATCACGCTCTTTCCAGAAAAAAACATAACCACAAGAGGAGATGGCGCGTTTTTTTGAGGCTCTTCTCAGTTGTTCTTGCCAGCCTAGCAAGCCTCCTGATCATTGAGAGCACATTTTAAGCCCTGCCTACCGGGCTGGGAGTGTAAGCAAGCACAAACAGGGCACTGCGAATACGAAGAAAAGGACCACGGATAGGCGCATTGCACGCCGAATTTACTCTTCGCTGTGCCCCATTTTGCGAATAAAAGCGGCCGGATGACTTAGAATATCGGGAAAGTACTGCCGATACAAGTCGTGGATATTGAACAGAGTTGCGAAAAATCAAAAGCAGGGGTAGGACAGGATTTGACACGGGCTTCGCTCCCGCTCACAGTGCGTTTATCACGCGCCCGAATTCAGCCCGTGCCTATCTGATGGGAGAAGCGAGCGGCTTCGGTGAGTTACGCCGGGCTCTAAGCGAGCAAAAAGCCAGACCAGGCACAGCAGAGGGCCCAGGCGCTCGGTACCAGACGCCCACGCATTCGTTGCTTTTTCCTTCTCATCTTTGTGTTTGTGAATTACCGGGTCTTCACGACCAGAGGGAAAAAAGTGAGAAAGAATCGAAGAGAAGGAGGAGCGGATGAAAGTGCGGCGAGAATATTCGTCTTCAGGTGAGAGAGAGGAACGCAACAAACTTCCTATTTAGATAAGCGAAAATGGAACTAGACAAAAAGCAAACAGATAGGAATAATTTTTGAGGGAAACGGCATCGTGCCTCCTGGCAGCCGCTGATTAGGGAACCAACGTCACACGTTCCCTCTCGTTCCCACGAGTCGCGGCACATTTCATCGAGCATATTGATTACCCCTAATTAAAGAAAACTAACATGACTCGCGATATTATTTATTTCATGGCCAAGTAATTAGCCTTCGGCGTTGCAGACAGATGAGAGATCGCCCGGGGCAAAGAATTCATTAGGGCCTCCTGCAATTGCTGTCTTTGCTGCTAGAACACAACGGGCATTGCAATAATGGGCACGATTGCTCTGTGGCCATGTCTGGTTGACTGATTACTGCAGATTGACTTCATTAGGAGTTGGTATTTGTGCGTGATAATGCGTTGTGATCTATGGCACGTCTCGAGAGCACGCAGCATTAGACGTCCCGGTCAACACTTGCTGGCCTAAGAAAGATTAAACAGCGCAAAAAAGACGGAATAGACAGAAAGACGCACCGACACAGCGTCGAACTCACAACTGTTTTGTTGCTTCGAACGCAAGACCTTTTTATGGCACGCATCAGAGCAGAGGAAGCGCGATCGCATGAAATTTTGCGATCACAATGCCCCGTATTAAGAAGTTGCCCAAAAGGATAATAAGGGAAATGTGGCAGCACCGTCTGAAACTTAAAATTTGATGCAGGCTCATGATATGCAAAGCGAGATCCACAACAAAGAAAACAAAGAAGCATTATAAATCCTAAAACCAACTCAGAAACAGGATAAACCAAACAAGCCCGGAAGTTGCACGAGTACACAAAGAGAAGAACACGTGGTGAACAAAACGCTAATGAGTCTCGTCACCTTTCTTCGTCCTGTGTTTTTCCACTTTTGACTTATGCACGAACTGGCCCGCCTTTCGCCGCGTATCGCCAAGTTTTGCATTGCCTTCGTGACCAAGCTACAATGTCACGTGATGACGTAATCATGTGACGCGGAGTCACAAATGTTGGCGATCTGTGACGTCATGATGACTTCATATGGGAACGTCATCATGTGATGATGTTTTGCACCGCTCCTGTTGTCCCTGACGGCGCGGAATGCCGACGGCCGATTTTCACTTTGCATGAGGAATCGTTCGCCTTAATACTCTAGTTTTGAGTTGAGCGCTCTCCCTGTGCATTTTTGTGTTTGTTCTGTCTTGTTTCGCGCTGCTTAATCTTTGTGACGTACGGACCAGCTCGCCCAAGCATTCGTTTTGACTTCCTAGCTGTGCTGCTTAAAAAAAGGGTTTAATGAAAGCGTGCAAACAAAAAAAAGACACCTTGAAAAGCAGCAGACTAAAAAATGCAAGACGACTGTGTATGGTCAATTTCGAAATACTGAAGAAGGTTGTTGTTTAGTCGATATCTCTCGAGAGAAGGCTTGCGTCATAGACGCAACAAGCGTCAGTACCATGCATGGACTCCTCACGTTGCCCGTACAAATATTTCATAAATAGATATGCGACTTCAGAGGAGAATGACAGGCAAGACGTTAAAAGGTGGCCAATACCGCAGACGCAGCACAAGGGAAAGTAGAACAAGGGCAATAAGCGTACACCTGCACAAACGAGCCCGTCCGACAAAGACCCGGTTAATTCAGGTAGACGAGATTCTTTCAGAAAACGCGCTCTTCTAACAAATGCCGCTTACGTCGGCGGGGGTCAAGCAAAGTTACTAGAACGCACGGGGATGCCTATGTGAGACGGATAGCTTGGCAAACGGTGAATCGACAGCCTTTGCCGTCAATGGTAGAAGCCCATCTTACAGCGGCGCACGAACCACAAGATGTGCCACTTCGCAGTGCGCGCTCTACATTGCAAGTGTGAGTGCTCTCAACGCCAAGCTCTTCAGCGACACCTGTTTAACGCTTCAAAAACACCCTTTGACGCGTCTTTTCGCCTCATAACAATAATCGATATCTTTCTTGCCTGCATTTCACTGCTTTAATATTTAACACTGCGCTCCCAGTACAGGCTAAATGTATGCATAGTAGAGAATATCCCATAGAAGTCCATGTTCGACTTAGCGCCATCTAAGTGAACACTTCCAGTGCAAGCTAAAATAAAGCAGGCGGCACATCTGGCAAGCAGACGGTGACATCATGCTTTTTATTAGTTGTTAGAAATTCGCTTTTCTGTTTTCGCGTCGTGAGCTTCCAACTGCGGTGGTGTTTTTAAACATTCCGTGCGTATACAAGCGTTGTATACAAGGACACTGCGGTGCTGCAGTGTCGATTCTCTTAATTAAAATGGCAGTTAAACGAGATATTCAAAATATACATAAACACAACATAATCATATCTTAAGGCGTATCATTAGCTGTCCTCGCGAGTTTCAGCATATATGACAAAAGAGGAAACGTTCAGAATCAACATTGATTACGTGGTGCTCATATCAATGCTCAAGTTTAAAAGCGACGAAGACACGAAACAAAACACGGAAGAGGCAAAATCTGTCAGGTCCTGTGAGCCTAATGGTTTTCTGAAAAGTTCGCTGCGGCGGCTTGAGATTGAGGGCACTGTATGCCAGCTCTGCACCCCACAGAGAGTAAACAATGAGCGAATAACATCGCCTCGTCAGCCGACATGTTTGAAGCTGAGAGAGAAAGAAAAATCTCACCGAAGCAATTTCAGTTAAGCGGTTTAAGCGGTGTCTTTCAGCCTTTCTGATTTCTTTGGGAGCCTGCGCTACACGGGTGGGTTCGTCCATTCAGAGCAGGAGCTTATGTGCTTTGAACAGCAGCTCTTGAAATATATATGTTGTCTTCGTGCAGCCATCAATGTAGCGCCGAATTTCGTGGCTTTTTGAGAAAAGATAGAGAGCTGGCATGGTCGTCTGTTTTGACGAAATAAAACTTACAATGAGATGGCGGCGACGCCCGCCGGAAAATGATGATGCAGTGTTGATACAGCACTTAGCGAAGTATGAACGTTCCGCTCCCGCTTTCGGTATTTGAGGGACAACGTTCACAATTCCTGGCTTCCTGTTCGATTCGACGAAGCGCGCTTTTAACAAAAACAGAGCAGGTGTTTTGTTTCGGGTACTATCTACATTAGGGCATAAAGGCCGGCCGCCGCCTACGTTACGACGGTGAGAAGTAAACATTCCTGTGTTAACGACCATGCTCTCTTTCATCAGGCTAGTGCTAACGAGGAAAAACTAATTAAACGGTAGAAGATACGGACATATCATTAGTTTATCACAACAAATATTTTTTCGAGCATAAAATTTTGCAGAAGCGGCCAAAGCTCGAAAGACAGGAACACCTGTCGAAAGATGCACGACGAGGTTGGAAGTCTACCCCCCACAAGTCCTTCCACATGCGATTTACGCTGCGGTCAATTCGCCACGTAGTACCTACGTGCCCGATGCACTACCAAGGTAGGCGGAAAAATTTAGAGACATGAGTGCGCAGTTTCGATGAATGTGAGACACCAAGTAGAAAGACCAATCCCACTTAAATGAATATTGCGGCCTTATTTCTATCCAACAAGTCAAAACCAACTTGAATTTGTCGGCTAAGCTGGAGAGCGCAAATTCGGTGCAGGACACACAGCACAGTGTGCTCTTCTCTGTCCTGCACCGAATTTGCGCTCTGTAGTTTAGCATCATGAACCAACCAGCCCAGCAAGAAATTGAATTTTTCTTCTGTTGCTCTTGTATTTCTGCAAAGAGAAAGGGTATCGTATAGCTCTATATTGGCTTAATTGAGTGGGTATCCACTTATGAATTTCTTGGCTATTAAGAGTGGAGCACTTTAGGGGCCCGGGATGTCGTATGCTGTCGTCGCTTGGCGTAACGCAGGCGAAACCACGTATAGCATAGGAATCTGTAGAATAGCCATGTATAGACCTTTGCATCGGGCGAAGAGGACCGATCTGGCAACAAGCACTTTCCTCCTTTCTGGCTCGTGCGCGACGGCGCGGAGTGAGCGTGCTGGTCCTTGGATGAGTGGCGTTGTCGAACTTTTTTGCGTGTTTTAGGTCTACATACGGATTTTCTTCTTTTTACCGCGGTGTCAGCCAGCGAAAGGTCAACGGGAAACCACTGTGCCGTTTTTGGTTGTTCTAACTACTACAGAAAAAAGGAAACTGCTGTCTTATAAGTATGCCACGTGCATCGCCGAACGCGTAGTGTTTGCGGTTGCGGACTCTTCAAGGTACACCGTTTGTGTTACGTTACATGTTCTAAATAGGCAAGTGCTGCAATATATCCGGAATTCCCAGTGTGCCTATCGGTGCCCCAAGCCTCAATGCAAGTTATGTCCTCATGTGTGCCTTCCCAACAAGTTACCATTACGTGTTTACAATCTCGTTTCAAAATTAAAGGTGACTTCGACTGCGAGACTAAAAATGTAATTTATATGCTTGAATGTACGGTGTGCAACAATCAGTAGATCGGACAAACACAGGGCCCTTTCCGATTACGATTTAAGACCCATAAATCCCACGCTAACACGTTGCCGAACCTGCCCATTTCAAAACATGTGCATCTCCCCGTTCACTCTTTTGGTGATGTTACTTGAGCCTCGATTTCGTTCAAATTATGACCGGGTAGCCCGGGAACCCTTTGTGATTCACAAATTCGACACCATTGCGCATGGTTTAAAAGAATGCACCGGCAAATTGAGTTGCTTGTCTATTTAAACTTTCTAGCCTACGTAGGCATAAAAGTGGAGTGTACTTGCACAACAGATAGAGCTGTGAATGTTTCGTGCTTTTTGTGTTTCTTATTGCTTTTACCTTATCTCCTTATTGGCTTTGTTTTTCTTTTTTTTACTTACTTGTGCATTTCCATATGTGTATATTTTTCAGCGTCACCAGCCTATCAGATGTATCAGCGATTGTCTTGAGCTGCTCATGCAGCATTTTCTTCTCTCACTACACGCTTGTAGATGATTTTGTGTTAACATATCTTCACTCCGCTTGATATGGGCAAGTATATTAACTGCACTGTTGCTACACATTTCGTTCTGATGAAACTCGGACCCCGAGCGAAACATAAATGAAGATTGCTTCGCACGCGAGTCTGTTTGATGCTTCTGCATATATATATATATATATATATATATATACAGGCAACACAGAACAATAAATCGGAAGAAAAAACATGGGCGAAGCTTGCACTGCGGTGCGCAAGGCTTGAAACAGCGAAGCTCGACGATTGTGAAGACTGCTCTGGTTGCTTCTAGGTTGTTTTTGGGCCTTAGCTAGGTGATTGTGGTGCAGGTTCTTTTAGATGCGAAGGAACTTTTGTTTGGGGCTGTGTCCGTCCTTCCATTGGCGGCCGCCCGCTCGGGAACCATGTGCGCTGGCACGCGCTAGCGCGTTCGAGCCTGTGTAAGACGCTGTAGCCTCTCCCCGTTACACTCTCTGAGCAATCACGTACGGCCTTGGGGAACGATATTCTGCAGACGCGCGATGAATCTACGTTTCCCGCGTGGCGTGGCGATGAAACCCGCGTGCTGTGCTCCAACAAGAGTTCGGGAAGAGTAACAGCAATAGCAACTACAGTGAATTCATGGTGTGTTCCACATGCAAGGACGCGTTAACATCGGGCAAGGTGCCCGTGATGAACGGAACTTTAAGTCGACCCATGCGCTGTTTCGCATGCCCACATGGTTCGATTTAGTGGAGATGGTGTAATTGTTTTTTGCTTACGACTGCTCTCTAAGACTGAGCGTAGGAGAGCTTTATTAAGGAAGAGCCGTTGGTTGCACAAACACCACACAAAACGTTTAATGAGAAACTAAAGTAAAAATAACCATACACAGGTAAACACTTAATAAAAAGTTCGCTGCCCACGATAAACATTTCTAACGACACACAAAATGCAAGTTCGAAGACCTAAACTACAAAGTCTGGTTCCGGCGTAGCTGAGCGGTGGAGCGGGCAAGAATACGAGTTCGGTCTCTAGCGGAGGTTTGAGTGGTTGAGTTTGGCGGGCCTGGCTGGCGTTGACGAGGGAACGGTGGCTGCTGGGCGACGCGCTGAGATGCCAGGGCAACTTCGCCAGGCAGGTGGACGTACAGCTCGGGCCCATAGCACAGCTGCTGCTGCTGCGGTGCCTGCCGGTACCGGAGTCCGCGCACCACGGCTATGGTTTCGCACGGGAACTCGATGACAGGAAGCCCCGGCCGGTTGAAGTCCTGGAGGCTCGGATCCGCAACCCGACGGCCCATCTTCAGCGCCCGGTCCGGTGACAGCCTTCTCCTTGTCCTCGTTCTCTTTGAGCTCCCCTGTGATCTTCCGTGCACAAGGCTTTTCTCGCTCTCGGGTCAACTTGTCATCGCCCGATTGGAGAGTGCTCGACTGCCGCGTTGACAGGTAATTGGCCCCTGACTTGTTCCGTGCCGTTGTTCTGTTGGGCCACTTGTACGTCGAACCCACGCGCCCTCGTGAATGTATTCGTCGTCGTCGTCTTCCATTTGGCACTGTGCTCATCCCCGCGCGCGCACTCCTTGTCATCTTTCTCTATATGACGCGCACTTTTGAAAGGCGCACACTTCAAACGCGCACCGCACAGGTTGCATCTAGGATGCAGGTTGTTTCTAGGTTGCTTCTAGGTCGTTGCTAGGCTTTAGCTAGATGATGATTGGTTGTTTCTACGCTGATTTTCACGCGCAGAGAGGTTCGAGTTAAAGCACACACGGTGACAGACACGACGCGGATGCCCAAATCCCAGCGACAGAACCTCACGCTGGAATCAAGCGATCGCGTCTCTCATAGATCTGCGTGCACGTCGTCGCTGTCGTAGGCCTTCCATCGCTTCGGGACCGCCGTCGTTCGCAACCATTTCTTGGGCTAACTGTTGCCTTTTTCATTTTTAGTGGACCAGTGATCAGTAGTAGGGTTTACCCAATTTATGTGGCACATACCCATTTATGATGATGAAGTGGTGAGTACTGGAATTTACCAAATTTCTGTTACAATTTTCGAAGCGCGCGATCGGGGATTCGATCCTGCGTTCCTTCTTTTGCAGCATGCCGCGAAGGCAACTCGGCCACGCACCATGCGCCCTCCGGCATACTAACAATATGATGACTAGAATAGGCACCGGGCGCGGGGCTAGTTTGGACTGGTGGCGCCTCTTTCGGTGGAAGTGCGATACTGGTGGCATGTGGGTGTCGGAAAGGGGCAGGCACCTGCGGCGGGGACGCGGGGCTGGATGTTGGCTGCGCTTCATTGTGCTCTCGTCGACTCTGTCCTGCGCTGCCGAAATGCCTTGGGGAACCAAGGCTGACATGTTGCGCTGTAGGCTGCACAAACAGCTATGCAAACACGGATACAGCTGGAGAGTACATCCAGTTGCATCGGTTCCCGTCTGCAATCGCCGTCGACGCCGCTCTAGCACGCGCACCGGCTGCCAACGACGGCCATCGTTGCGTCAAGCAACGTGAAATACTCAAGGACTGAAGGTCACCATAGCTGTTAAACGATTAAGATTGGCGGAGCATCGAAAAGGAGAGAAAAAAAAACAGGAACTGGAGTGTCAAAGAAGTACAACTGAGGAACAACTTCTGCAATCGACGAAGCATCGCGTAAAGAAAGACGAAAAGCGAATGGGAGACGTACACTCTCGTTTTTAAATGTTAGGAGACAATGTTAACGTGTAGACAGAATAACAAAGTATCGGAGAAATAGAAAAGGTGGTACTTATATCGAGCTCCACATCGTAGCTTATCGCGTTAAGTTTCGTCTGCGGGGAACAGGTGCAACGCAATTTGAACTCGTTGTCGCCTTTATATTCGCTGATGTCGTGCACCTGTTCCGCTTGGTGCAAGCGGCGACCATTCTCTAGAGCAGACGCACGAAAAGGCGTGCGCCAGCTGGTCAAGCATTTTAAACAGCAGCGCAATATAACCGGCAGCGTCATGGGTGCACTTGCGTTGTCAGAACTCGCCTTCCCGCCAGGGGTCCTCCAGACAACAGTGAGGAGCAGCAAGTTTGGCAGTTAAAATGCAAACATGCTTATCTCACAACGTGTCTACAATCGGGCCTCTCTGATTTGCAGACCCGATAGGGAGGAGGCATCGTGCCCGTCGGGTCCGCCTCTGAACGAAAATGAGCGTCTCAAAGAACCTAACTCGTTTGATGTTCCGACGGCACTTCTCGGTTAAAATGCATGAAAGGGAAACGTGTCAACCTTTCTATATGACCGGGCGACCATTAAAAGCGCCCACAACCCCAAACGACTGCGCGGCAATCTCCCAGAAGCACGGCGACGGGCCCTGTTATCTGAACGCATGTCCGACAGTCGGACTGCACTGCAAGGAGTGTGATCAAGGTAGCTGCAGGCCTGCCTTTGATCACAGAACAGTAATATACAAGCATAGGGGCTCCGTGCAGAGGCAGATAGTAGAGGCCTTCGTTATCCAGAGGGAGGGGCTGGATTGCACTAGTCACCCCTCTATCAGTTTGCAAGAAGGTGAGATAGCCTTTCTAGAACGTCACTTGGCGTAGGCATGCTGAGCGCAAGGTTTTAGCTTTTTTGTTTCTTGACTCGTTGGGGTTGATATGATTGCACGGGGGATAAATATGTCTTTCCTGAATAAAAATTTTTCAGTTGCTAGTTTTACCGCGTCGTCCCGTGTCCATTCTTTTCCTTTTGTGTACCATTGTATCGCGCCCCTCTGCTTATCATGAACCAACACCAACTCGCCCAACTTTTTACCTTACTGACATCTGTGAAAAAATCACAGCATATCCACGGAGTGAATGATGATGAGTGGGCGAAGCTGCGGAGGTTCATCGGTAAACCGTGAATCTTCAGTGAATTCTGCCCAGTACATCATCACCGACGTGTGATCGGGCGCGTTTATACTAAAGGTTCGATGAGAGTTATGACGACTTGCAGCTCACTTTAATTTTACATGTACGCTGTGAATTTTCCTTGTTTAGAAAACCGTTGCTTTAGAAAACATCTGGCGCCTTTCGTTAAGCAGCTGGCGTCTTTTCGTTTTGCTTTAGAAACATCTGGCGTTCTTTCGTTTTGCTTTTAGAAAACATCTGGCGTCTTTCGTTGGTTTATTTCATCAATCAACGGCGTTTTGAACAAAATTTTTATTGTTTAATCACGCACAGGAGAAATCTCACCAGGCACTACCTTGGAGGTAAACAATGGCTGCTAATGGGAATGAGAGACAGAAGAAGTCGGCTTTTAGCTAACACTTACACTTCTACTTTTACAAACGTTTCCTACTGGAACATGCCAATGGCTGCTAATGGGGAATGAGAGACAGAAGAATTCGGCTTTTAGTTAACGCGCACGCTGCGAATTTTTTATTGTTCAACAACGCACAGGAAAAATCTCCCACCGGCACCACCTTGGAGGTCAAGATCTGGTACTAGCGTTACGACTGGTTACGCACTACGACTACGAGGGACGAACGGGTGCCGCTTTAAGGAGCTTCGCCCCTAAAACATTTCGACACGAAGTAAACGTACTGAACCCGTTCAAGTGCTGCAAAGTCTTTTACGTGCGTGCGTGGCCAGCACGGGCAGCTGTGTTACTGAACGCTTTGTCGCGCTCGTAAAAAAAAACTGAGTGATTGCTTTGATAACTCCATTCATGTGAACATTCTATTTTCTTGTTCGGTTTTATATTATTTACAATATTTTCATGGAGGATATAGAGCAACGCAGCGATGTTCACCTTGTGCATTATATTGCGGAGTACATAGTTGCAGATCGCGTTCTGCCATCGGGTTGCACAAAATGCAAAAATGCATGCATCGTGCCCATAGAAAGCACTGCAGGACAGCTACAAAGTCAGATAACGAGAAAATGGGATACTTGACGCAAATGGGATACTCGATGTAACTTGACGCACATATAATGTAAAGTAGGCTGGCAGATATGTTCCGCACAGCGCGCTTGCATTCAATGATATATTAGGCGGCTTGTTGACACATTTTAAGCAGCGTGTTGCAGAAATCGGCTGCGTCAAGCATGTAAGCGATTGACAAAATCAGTGGTGAAATTCTTGTGCATCACGATCGAGGGCTCACTTTATTGTGAAGGGGCTCAACCCGGCAGAAAGCGAGAACTAATTAAAAGAATTTAAGCCATTCATAACCTAAAAGAACATCCACCAGTGGATTTGATAATAAAATTATGCTAATTAAATATTGTTGAAGCCATGAAACTAATTGCTGTCTCAATTTCTACACAAATTTGAGAGCATACTGGCTCCGTGACGGCGCGACCTCAAGTGTAATGGAAGTTCAACATTGAGTGAACGGCTAGCGACAAATGGACAAGGCTAATCGCACTACCAAGGTACATTTAGCAGTACGAGACAATACAATTTATCGAGGCTTATCTCGTGATAATGTCAGAAAACGTCGAAAACATCTCATGTCCCCGCTGCAAGACGCTTTGTTTTTTACTCCGTATACGTGTAGATAAAACTTATGAAGATGAAAATAACTTTGCCTTCACCAAACAGGTAAACAGTGGCTCATTAAAAATAACAATTCATCGAAGAATGGTTGCATTATGGAGGGCTGCGTGATGTCTGGTTATTTCATCTGTTAACTACCAAAAGGTTCGCACTAATTCCGTGATACTTCAGTGTCGCATAAGCACATTGCTAATTCATAACATTGTTTATTTTCGCGTTGATAAAGCTCTTTCGGCGAAATTCTAGCAACGACCGACGCGAGGGCATCGGAAGGGCGGGAAGAAACTTGCCCCCACCCGCCAAGCCACGCGAGTACTCCTCCCTCATCTTTGTAGAAACAGCGCTCACTAGACGACGACGAAGTAAAAGAAGGCACAGGACAGGCGCTGTTTCTACAAAGATGAACGCACAGTGAGCGCTGTTTCTACAAAGATGAACGCATACCAACTCGCTCAAGCTTCCATTCTTATACTCCTCCCTCCTCCAGCCGCGACGCAACACGGTTTTGCCCTTCTCCGAGCGTCAGATAAGACGGCGCGTTGGCTGAGGAAAGCTCTGTTTCTGCAATGGACGCTGTCTGCGATGGGCGCTGGACGCTGTCAGTAGCAATGAGACGACGCACGACGCTGTACTCTCATTGTTATTGACGTGTCCCTATGGGAAACACCGGTGCTTCGCACCTCCTGAGACTTCACGTTAGTGCAGCTGTCTTCTATAGTATAATTAGGGCTCCGTGTTTTCGGTGTTATGCGAAAAAAATCGATAAACGCTCGCCTTAAAATTTTTGACAATTCGGATTTATCCCATAAACATCGATTTCAAGGGCCAATATGACCTGGTTTCGTTCGTTATCGAAAGGGCAAGCTCTAAGCGCTCATTGATACATCTTCTGGTTTGACCGATTTAAAGTTTACCGCGCCTAGCTGTATTAGACGACGTAGCTGCATTTTGCTCCGACGCAGCTTCTTACATGCAGAAGCTTCCAAAAGACTTGCCACTCTCCGACCCCGAATTCAAGGCGCTTCACTTGAAAAATCCGTGCCACCTACTCAACAACGCTCTGGAGGATGGAATCAGGACGAGCTCGTTTAACGTAGTTCAGGATTTTGTTGTGCACATTCCTGCCCTGTTGAAGTCGTCGCGGAAGCTGCGCCGTAAGTTTAGTCTTGTCTGCTTGGCCGTTGGCATGCCCATCAAGTCGTTGAAAACCGTATGTCCGTCGATGTGGTTCTTTTTAGATGTGAAGTATCTTATGGCGGAGTTCAATCCGGTGGTGGTGGTGGTATGCGGCGTGACCACCCTTACTCTCCACAACCTCCTCTCTTCTCCCCCTCACCATTCCTCCTGTCCTCTTCCCCTTTCCATCTCTCCACTCACCCTCCCCACTTCACCTCTCCCCTTCTCCATCACCACTTCCCCTCTCCCCTTCCCCCCCTCTCATACCCTCTCCCCATTCCCCTTCTACCATACCCTCTCCACTTCCCCTCTCCCCTCCCCCTTTCCATTCTTCCTCTGAAACGCGGGCTAGACATGCCGAAATTCTCTCCTGCGCAACGCCGCGATGAGCACCAGCGCATGCGCGTCCCCTCCCCCTCTCTCTCCTCTCCTACGCTCCTCCTCTCGCACGCCTGTCGACCGCGTCCCCCGCTCCCCCTGTGAGAATTAGCGGCCAGGCTAGAGGGAAGACAAGACGCGCGTAGCGTTCCTCTTCGCGTTCCACGACGCGAGGTCGGTAGCATGTCCAACGAACGCCAATGGAACGCGATGGTGCAAGTGCTCCGGCTTCGCATCGCCTCATGGTCCCCTTTAGCGGGAAATGGTGTAAATTTTTATGAAGCTCTAAATATATTTTGGACTACTGCAGTAGTCTAAAGACAAGCTGGCGTGCCATCTTGTCTTTCTTGAGAAGCGACGAAGCCAAGGAAACGAAGTGTGAGAAGCTCAAGAGTCTTATTTCATCGCCTGAAGCTGCGCACGACTTGCTCGTTAAGATGAGGTTTCTTAAGACCAATTCGTGTGCCGTGCTCTCAATCATTAGGGAACTTGAGGCAGAGAGTACCCTGGTTTCACCAACTTTATCCCATACTGGGGGTTCGTTTACGCACTCGTCAGTCAATGTCGTGATCCAGCCGAGGTCTTCGCATCAGATGTCACAAATCTGTTGGACTTCCTTGACGAGACTGACCGCTGAACGACTGTCGCAGATTTTCACGGATACTATGCTGCAGTCGCCGAAAAGTAGAGACAGACATCTGAGAGGAACCTGTGCGATCGAATTCAATACACCAAAGAATTGTTTTGGTACTGTGCTCAGATGGTGAATCCAAATGCGAAGCATGAGCTGCCCTGCGCGTTCGAAAATTATGCGCCTATTTTGCAACTAGTGCTTCTTGAAACTGACGACATGAGCCAGCTCCTGAGTGATCTTGCGAAATATCAGTGCTATGAAAAATGTAACATTGTTGAACCCCTGTCATTTTGGAGACTTCACAATGTCCAGTGGCCAGTGCTTTCTCGCTGCGCGCTGCGTCTTCTGGCGCTTTTCTAGCGCTAAAGTTGAAAGGGCATTTTCAAGGCTGAGAGGCGTCAATTGAAAGGAGCGCGCTTCGAACAGAGACAGCAACCTCGCAAAGTATGCTTCCGCGTTTTACAAAAAAAAAAAAAGATGGTTGATTCCTCCGTCACAGGAATCGGAATAACACGAAAGTAAAGCGTGCCTTTACAGAAGTAACTGAATGTTTACGGTACATTGATGTAAGAGAGTTTTTACAATGTATATTGATGTCTGGCAGCTATAGCACAGTATAACGTGGATGCACCCACTTTTATGATTGGTAGTACATCTTCATTCCGACGACTAACGTCCATGTTAAATTATTAAACAAACCCTTGTGGCAGCTGTAGTAGTTAACGGTGAAAGCGTAATCAGAGAACGAGGTGTGAGAGCCAGAAGAGCGTCGCATATTGGACGCAGAACTTGGTGGCCATCCCGCGGCATGTTAAAATGTGATTGAACACCACGGCTGGACTAGAGGGAAACACAAAGCGCGTCGTGCCGTCCCGGTAGCCCGGCTGCGATTTTTCTCGGGGCGAGCGCGTGCGCGGGGACGCGGTGTTACAGCCAGGTGAGGCAGGCGCGCGTCGCAGAGCAATTTTTTGTTTGGATTAGCGTGATGCTATGAGCGAGGCCGACCAAAGCCACATATTTTTTCTAGGTGGCTTTGGGCCGACGCTTTTACGACGCTAGGGCTAAGATCGCCCCCTCGCGGCGTGTTAAGGCATTGACAAGATTGAGCTTCTATTGGAAACGCGCCGAATGGGACGGACGCGTAAGACGTTGCAGGTGCTAATCGCGGAGGCAACAGTAACGACGAATTACTTTACCGCTACCAGAGAGACAAACCACCCCGCCGACCAGGAGAGTGGTAGATATAAAAGGCGCGTTTGTAAAGCTTCTAGAGTCTAGAGTCGAGAGTCTAGAGGCGTTTCAAGCATATGGTGTGGTAAAATCCATAGAGAGAGAGAGAGAGACATGGAGATGTGCTGGCATGGAGCAATGGATGACAACAAACCGGGATGTTGCCTTAGAGCTCAAGGATGGCATCACTGTAAGCTCAATACCCATATTATGTCCCTCTACGGTCATCAATGCCTAGTGCTTATTCCTGGTAGGCCTCCGCTGTGTCTTCGTTGCAAGCGAGTGGGACACGTTCGTCGACAGTGCAAAACACCACGGTGGTTGCAGTGCCACCGCTTCCGCCATTCGTCTGATGCTTGCGTGTCGACTTACGCAAGCAAGCTTCGTTCGGGCCAATCTAGCACAGAAGAGCCTCAACTGGACCATCTTATGGATGCTACAGAGGTGGTCGACGCGTCCGGAGAAGCAGCAGGTGGCATCAAAGAAGATGAACAGTTGACTATAGAGCCCGTGCCCAGCACTCACAATAGCGCAGCTAAAAGCACAAGTGAAGACACAAGGAATGAGAACGTTGTCAGCGAACATGGCTTGGAAAACCCAAAGGAAAAGCCTCCAGATGACGAAGACGAAGAGGCAATGGATAGCAGCCAGACAAAGAAACGCCCGGCGCCGGAAAGCAAGAGCGGGTGCGTCAGGCACGGCAGAGCAAGCGCCCTCATGTGGACAACGTGTTGTCTCCTTTGGAGGTGGAGGCCCGCGCCGTCTGTGCCAGTCTTCTCAGGAAGGTGCCACAAAAATGTGCAAAGGAGGTAAAGCCACAAGTTCGCCTGTGGCTAAAGGCGATCAAGAAAAGCTTTGAGTGAGCAAACTGGCTGCCGCGCTTACCTTCCCCCTATGAGTAGTCAGCGGCAGTTAAACTCCGTGCTTAAGCAGCATGACGTTGATGTTGCTGCAGTGCAAGAAACTAAGATTTCATCGGCACATGATGCTAACTTCGCTCTGGAAACTTTTCCAGATTATGTAGTGTACATTAGTCAAGCACGTGGTGTTTCTGCTGGATGCTTTTTATTAGTTAAAAAGCAGTTGAGTCACTCTTTGATGTCGCTGCATGTTGATGGGGAAGGCCGTCTTATTTGCTGCGACATCTCTTTTCATTATCATAATTGGAGGTTTGTTTGCGTCTACGCTCCCTTAAAAGTGAATGAAAGGGAGGCTTTCTTCCCGTCCTTAGCTTCGTTGCTGAACACTGCTAGACATTTATTCGTATTGGGGGACTTTAATTGTGTTTGTGACCCTAGGGATCACTCATATTTAACAAATCGTTATGATGCAAGTGCCGTTTTACTGCGGCAGTTAATCAATGACCACAATGTAATAGATGTGGGAGAGCATGCGCCTTCCTCGTTAAGGCTTACGCACTTTCAAGGGGTCTATCATGCTCGGCTTGACCGTGTGTATGTCTCTATAAGCCTCTGGTCTCACGTTCACAACTATGCTGTAAAGCCTATATTTTTCACAGACCATTGTTTAGTAGCTGTTTCATGGGTTCCTCAAAAATTTCGTAAGGTTCCTCCAAACTGGGAATTATGGAAGCTAAACGTACAGCCCCTGCAGGAAGAATGTTTTGTAAAAATAGTCAACCAATTACTCCATGAGGTAACACAGTATCGGCAGCTGCCAATTTCTGCTCAATGGGAAATGTTCAAAGAAAAAGTTAAGCACGAAGCGACTGGTATCTCATGCGAGCTAGCCCAAAGAAAAAATGCTGAAAAAGGTTATCTTTATGATTTACCTAATAAGCTGCATGCTTTTGAAAGCCTGGAGCCGGTGTTGTACGGAGACGAAATAAATATAGTTCGAGCACAAATACAGAAACATGATACGGAATCATACGGAGGGGCAATGATTCGTTCACGTGTTATTAGTTTCACTGAAGATGAACCCACCAAAAGTGCTCTTGGGGATGAAAAGCGATACGCGCTTTCCAAACAGATATTGCAAATTGAATCATGCGGTACCATATGCACAGAGACACAGCAAATAAGAGCGGCATTTGAAGATCATTACAAGAACCTGTTCACTGCATCTGAGTTTCTGGATGACTACGAAGAAAAAGCTGACCGTTTCATTACTCTAATGCCACATTTACAGGAGGATGATCGGCTCACCGTTGAGGGGCCTATAACTAAGGAGGAAATTAAGTTTGCAATCGGAACTTTGCAGAAAAACAAAACTCCAAGTCCAGATGGCCTTAGCGCGGAATTTAACGTGAAATTTCAAGAACTTCTCATTCCTTTTCTTGAGCCACTTTTTAAAGAAGCCTATAAACGTGGTGAACTTCCTCCTTCTTTCTATCAAGGACATACAACTTTGATCCCGAAAGTACCGACAATGAAGACTAACTGGATATAGGCCGATATCTTTGTGTAACGTTGATTATAAGATATTCGCGAAAATACTCACGGACACGTTGCAAACAGTGATCACTAAATGTGTAGGTGCCCACCAAACATGTGGCATTCCAGGCCGCTCTATTCAAACGAATATTCATATAGCACGGTCAGAACTTCAGTGTATTGATGGTAGCTTGAATCAGGTAGCTCTTCTTCAGATTGACCTTGCTAAGGCTTTTGATAAGGTACGGCACGATTTTTTGTTCCGACTGCTAAGACATCTCCAGTTAGGAGATGTATTGTGCAATGGCATATCACTTTGTTGCAAAAGGTGCACCACAAGATTAATTGTGAATCGCACGCTTTCCGACATCATAGAGCTAAATTCGTCAGTTCGTCAGGGGTGTCCACTCTCGCCTTTGCTTTTTGCAATATATTTGGAACCACTCTGTTGAAGTGTGCTGTTTAATTCTGACATTAAAGGATATAGATATGAAGCCGAGGAGATTAAAGTTCTAGCTTACGCAGATGACCTTGCCTTCTTTTGCGTGGATAAACCGAGTGTCCAGGAAGCAGTAAACACTACTATGTGTTTTTGTGAAATTTCCGGAGCTCGTATAAATTTCGATAAAAGCAGAGGATTCTGGCTGGGCATGTGGGCTCTAACTCCCTCGGTATTTGGAAATATTCATTGGGATGGCACTCCGATCCGTTATCTAGGTGTGCCTCTTGATAACTACCGTTATAGTGGTCCTCATTGGACCTCCGCATTAACCACTATCCGTCGCAACGTGTCAACCTGGCAAGGAGGCGCCCTTTCTGTTTTCGCGAAAGCTAAAGCATGCAACATATTTCTTGCATCAAAGCTTATCTACATTTTACAGGTATTGCACTGCTCTAGTGTACAGATTCAGGCATTTCACAGAATACTTGCCTGCTTTATCTGGAGTTCATCATGGGAAGCCATGAGAAGGGACAACCTTTTTCTTCCGCTTGAGAAGGGTGGGCTTAGTCTTGTGCATTTGTTTGTGCGACAACTGGTGATGCGATTTTTCTACCTTAAGGATGTCTGCCACCCGTTTCTTCTGGCTGTTATACGGAACCGTCTTTCTCACCATCTCCCTTTTCTTTTTGTCACAACAAGAGTGGCGGAAGAATCGCAATTATGGGGTTTCTTGAAAGAGATTGTCGACACTGTCCAGTTTTTGAAAGCCAGATTCACGTTAGAGTACTTGTACAACGTGGACGCTTGTGTCTGTTTACCGGACTTTTGAAGATTCCTTGGACTACGTGAAATTATGTGTGTTCTATGCATATGTGCATGTGAGTGTAATTCTAAAGCGATGAATTAGGTTGCAATAGATGGCGAGATTTGATGGCATATTAGACGCTAACCGCCGCACTTGTAAACACCCTTTTCCCTGAACCTGTTTACCGACAGCAATATTTATCTAAATCTGGTCATGATGTATTCTTCTGTGTACGTAAAACGTGTATATCGCCAGCTGTGAAAACGTTTCTCTTTAAGCTGCACACATCCACTTTACCCGTAAAGACATGGGTTCATGGAAAAGGGATATACGTGCCCTGGTCTGTAAATTGCAGGCTACGCAACGAGCCTGAAACAATCGAGCATTGTTTTGTTCATTGCCGTGATGAATTTCATTTCTGGGACATTCTTAAGAGAACCCTCAGAAAAGAATTTCCAATTACATCGCATGGTGTGCGGTTCCTACCGTCCAAAAAGAGCATCAACAATAATGCACCATATGATTTAATCATGCTGTTAGGTCTATATTCGCTATGGAGAAGCCGCATGATTGACAGATATGCTGAGCTACCTCGCTCGACAAGGTCTGTTTTTCGAGAAGAAGCAGCTAATGTGCGTAGTGTTGCTGAGACTTTTGATCCGGTTCCGTAGTGGCTTGGCCTTCTGGACGCTTGTGTCTGTTTACCGGACTTTTGAAGATTCCTTGGACTATGTGAACTTATGTGTGTTCTATGCATATGTGCATGTGAGTGTAATTCTAAAGCGATGAATTAGGTTGTAATAGATGGCGAGATTTGATGGCATTATTCCCATGCATTAAAAAGAAAAAAAAGTGGCCGTAGCGCAGTGGATAGCGTGTCCGGCATCTGTTGTTGCGGACCGAGCGGTCGTTGGTTCGATGCCCGTTGACGGAACATTTTTTCTTTGCCATCTGATCGTGCAAATTTTTTCGACGTCATTTCCGTGATGGAAATACGTCACTGAAGTCTTGGTGGACCCCGGTATAAAACACTTGCGCGTTAAAAGCTTTACGCGTAAGGTTGTTATACGCACAAATACAGGTGTTATGTGTTTAAGTATTTCGCTTGCGCGTATGTTTTTGTGCATTCATACCTTCTAGAAAAAAAATTGTGCTTCCTGTGCTTTGATGTTTTAGTATTCAGATATGAATTGATCTATGATTTTGGGGTCTCGAGAATAATGCAATACTCCGAATATCGGAAAATGGGGGATTTACGAGAAATAAATTCCGAGAAATAAACATCCGCCGATTTTCAAGAAAAATAAACACCGAAAACACGATGCCCTAAGTATAATATAGGAGGGGTGGGAAGGGAAGGGTGAGGAGGAGCTAAAGAGGAGGGTAACGCCACCAGCTCCACCGCTGCCTTAGTCTTCGAACTACTAGCGCACAGCCACCCCAATTTTTTTTGTCATTTACAGCCACTTCATTGTGAAATTCTTTGCCATCGAATGCCAAGTCGTCATGTGACCTGTATATACTCTCAAATATGCTCTAAAACTCTTGCTTCCGGCATCATTATTTCATTGTATTAAATCTTTTATGTATTTCTTAGCTTGTGTCACAGCTATTCTGTTATTGTTTTTGTTGACGGATTTATTTCTGTTGTCTGTAGTTTAGTTTCGCTGTTGTTGTTCTGTATTGCTGCTTCATTATTATCTCCTATTTTTTGCGCTTGCACATTGGTTTTTAATCCACACATTTTTGATCGTGGGTTTCCCTACAGTCTTCGTACAATGGGACCCTAGTCTGTAAAATGAGTCCTGGCTATTACGTACCGCTACATCGCTAAAAACAAAAAGTTGGAGGTGGGAAAGTGAAGGTCACTCCGAGAAACCGTGCAAGGTGTTTCTGAGCAAATTGTTATGGCAGCCACTGATCAACCAGGACGGAGATCTCAATGCAACTGTAGAGCTGTTAAACTCGCGTACTCGCTTAAAGCTGTCGAAAGAGTACGTTTGCGTGGCTTCTTATCGAGTAAGTAAAGATAATAACACTTGGCACAGCCTCCCTCAATTTTTTTGTAACTACAATTACTGTATTCGAACTGCAATTAGAGTACTATCCGTTATGAACTGCTATCTCATTTTTTCTAGATTGCTGGAACTAAAGGAATGCATTCGAAGACATTTGTTCAAACCTATAATTGTGCATGTGCGTTCGTAAAAAGGTTAACTTGAGATTTCCTTTTTTTTTCAGCACAACACAAGCACGTCAAGCCCGGCAGGTCCATCAGCTCAGTCAGCAAAAGTGTCCGCTGTATAAGCAGTCCTTCCACTCGATTGAGAACTCGCCAGTTCTCTTGAACTATGCTCACATGCATGGCTCGAAAACCACTCGCAAAGGCGCGCCGTTCGGGCTCATGTGACTCCATTAATGACCCAATACTGACCTCCTGGGTAGTGACATCCTTGAAGGCGGAGTTGAGATTTTATTATATATTTCGGAAGCGGAATGCATAATTCTCGCATGAGTCAACTGTAAACACATTGTGCGCCCGCTGCGCGAAGCATGCGGATCCAGCCAAAGGAACGATCCTGCCCGCGTGCGCCCGGAGGGATGGATAGAGGGGTACTACGAGCGTCCCCTTTATAATGTGGTGGTGACCTGTTCGTACCAAGCTCCAAAAAGAAAAAAAAAACCTTTTTTAAGTCCGTGTAATGGCTTGTGTGCTTCAAATAAATTGATCTTCCTATAGGAGAAACAAAACATGAATTCACAGCACAACTTTCTGCCCCTTACGACAGAATGAGCTTTTTCCCACTATCCTTTTTTGTCATTTCTCTCTACTTTTGCTCCACCAATCCTCTACAGTAAAACATTCTTCAGGCGAATAAAGACATGGACAAGGTAGGAAGACACACAACGCCTTGCGTTGTGCGTCTTTCTATCCTGTCCATGCCTTTGTTGGCCAGTAGAATGTTTCACAGTATTCACGAGAGCCAACCAATCATCTAACCGTCTCTTACTAATTTCTATCGCGGACTTGTTCAGCTTTGTTCAGCTTTCAATCGTTGTCCCTAAAACGCAAGGGCTTCATGTAGGATAGCGCCCACACATACACGCGCACGGATATCACCACTTTCAGTCAGAACATGCTCCGCTGTTTCCTTAGCTTCCCACGGCATCTACACTTTTTCTTCTCCGGCCTCGCAGAGGCGAGTTCTCCTCCTCCCCTTCAGGGCGATTTCGTCTGCGCACGCCCTTAAGCACCATGGACTCCGCACGGCCCGCTCGGCTGCGGGAACTCGCCCGAGAGCGGCAGCGCCGATACGGCGCAAATTGTACGTTTAGAGCACGGGAATCTCAAACAAAACGGCAGAGGCGCTTAGATGCGAAACCCGATCAGCGGTACGCGGAAGCGCCAAAAGTCACAGCAAAACGCGATACTCGTTGAACGACACCAGCAGCAACAGTAAAGCGCACAAAATCTCATCCGTAAGGATGACCACATCACCGGCTAATCAAACAAAATCACAGAAAATAGCAGCACATCACACACAACCCCAGAAAATTACAGCGAAACACAAGAGACTACCAGGTCCGCTGTCTCAGCGGATTTCATTTCGTGGTAGTAGGTTTTTTTCATCGCTTCAACGCAATAAATTCTCTCCGCCTCTCCGCTTTTCTCTTAACGCTCTTTTTGACCATATCCCTTACACTGACAGTCGTATATTTTTGGTGAGTCTGCTAGTTCTTTTTCTGTACTGCTGTTCCTATACAAATACCGGACAGACAGAGAGACAAACAACTTTATTGTGCTCCTGAGAGGCAAGGGAGCGGGCCAACTAGGTAGGCCCCCACCCAGCCGTTGGCTAGTCCCATGTCGGAACAGACAGGCCATGCCTCTCCGCTCTTTCACGGGCCCTCTGGACAGCCTGAAGCTGGACGTCTTGTCTGGGGTCTGTGATTGCCGTCGTCCAGTCTTCTTCTCTTTTAAAATCCTGTAACGCAGGGCACTGCCAGAGCATGTGACTCAAGGAGTCAAATTGACCACAATCTGGGCAAAGTGCATCAATATCTGAATGAAGCATGCTCAGAAAGCCCCTAGAGGGGTAAGACCCCGTCTGCAGCATGCGGAGCGTGCTTGCTTGTGATCTGTGGAGCTTATAATGGGGAAAGGGAAAAGTCTGTCGCTCTCCTCTGTAATGAGATGTTATCTCGTGAAAAGTAACGAGAGGATCACTTTGGACGAGCTCTCCCGAATTCACCCGAGAGGCCACCCCGTCGCGGCTGGTGAAACCTAAAAATTTGTTTTCCCATGAGCTATTCCCCGTCATCTCCTAAGCTAATTTTCTCTGAGCTTCTCTTACCTCAAAGCTTGTCCACTCCATATCGCCCTTGACAGTTTCATTAGTCCTCTTCCCGTTAGCGCCCACCGAGAGGTGTCCCACAGTCCTTTGATTCACGTCCAGTACTGAGTGCACCTTTGACTTGTGCACACCACTGAGTTCCAAAATGTTACTCCAAGAACTTTCCACAAACCTCGAAACACGTCGTACCTATTGTATCCCCATAAATCTCTGTGCTTCATTACTGCAGCATTCCTCTTTCCCTTTGCTGCCGTGAGTCAGTATGAGGTATGCGGTCTCGGTGTGTTCTTATGTGGCGCAGTTCATGCGAATACTGCAAAGCACGGGGCGAATTTCCACGCTGCTGTACTGACCACTTACCGCAAACGAAGGACGCGGATCGGCCCCGAAAAGCGGACGCGGGAGACACTCACGCAGGGAAAGAAAGGCGACTCGTCGTCGAAGAGTAGAGCCGCCAGAGCCACCCCCTCGCTTGGAATAAAAGGGAAGAGATTCGAACGTAGCCGCGGAGATGGGTCGACGCGACGCACGGCCGCCCGGTTTCAGTGTTGCTCTTCGGCATCCGCGCGTGCCATTTGGGAATGCCGTAAGTAAACGGAATTATTTCTGCGACCGCTTGGCCGGCTGTGACCGATGGATGGTTTTGTGTGCGATTGCCCTCGAGTCGCAATTGCAGCATTCCGAGCGTTCCGGCGATCAGGCCCCCAGCTGCACGGGATGGCCGAGCTTGCTGAGTGCTGGCAGGAGAGCTCACTGCCGGGCAAAGGTGTCGTCAATATCCATCGCGTGGGAACATTCTCACCGCTGTTGGGGCGGCTTCTTTCAAGAGATGTTCGGTGCGCGGGCAGGTGTGCAGACAAAGCTTACGAGTGCGAGCTCCAGCCTAGCCTCCAGTGCCGGATTGCCCTCGAGTCACAATTGCAGCATTCCGAGCGTTCCGGCGATCAGGCCCCCAGCTGCACGGGATGGCCGAGCTTCCTGAGTGCTGGCAGGAGAGCTCACTGCCGGGCAAAGGTGTCGTCAATATCCATCGCGTGGGAACATTCTCACCGCTGTTGGGGCGGCTTCTTTCAAGAGATGTTCGGTGCGCGGGCAGGTGTGCAGACAAAGCTTACGAGTGCGAGCTCCAGCCTAGCCTCCAGTGCCGGCGGATATCAAGGCCAATACTCGGGCTGTGACGTAAGGGATAACGATGACACGTGTTGAACAGTGAACATGTCCCCTCCCATGTTGCAGACTATGACATGCTTTTAGATGCGAAGCATCTTATGGCAGAGTTAAAGCCGGTGGTGGTGGGGGTGGTGTCCGGTGTGACCACCCTTACTGCGCATTCGCATACCCTCTCCACTACCCCTCCCCCTCTCCATTCCCCCCCTCTCGCGCACCTCATTCCTTCCTGCGCAACGCCGCGATGAACGCCAGCGCATGCGCGTCCCCTACCCCTCTCTCTGCTCTCCTACGCTCCCCCCCCCCCCCACTCGCGCACCTGTCGACCGCGTTCCCCGTTCGCCCTTGAGAATTAACTGCCAGCCTAGAGGGAAGACACGAGGCGCGTAGAGGAGAGCGCATCGTGTCGCATCGTGTACGCTTTGGAATGTTTGTTTCGCGTTCCACGGCACGAGTTCGTTAGCATGACCGAGGTCGGTAGCATGCCCAACGAACGCCAACGGAACGCGATCGTGCAAGTGCTCCGGCTTCGCATTGCCTCATGGTCCCCTTTAGCGGGAGATGATGTAATTTTTCCTTTTACTAATGCTGTGTCCGTCATGAAAGTGTTGGTTCTGTTGGATGCGATGGTGTGCACCCCCGTGTGCGATTGGCAGGTTTGGCACTCTTTGTCTAACCGAGGGTTCAAGAGGTGATGTTTTGGATGTGAGAAGAGAGCGGAGGCTCCCGCTGCGACCTGGGCAGACGCCGGAGTGTTGAAATAAACCGTTTCCTTACCGTACAACAGCTCTTTCTTCGCGCTTTCACCGTGCACTCGAGCCATCGAGGGGCGCCGACTTCGGACCTCAAACACCTTCTTTCGTTAGCTAGTGTTGAAGTTAGCTGACGAAAAAGGGAAAGGAGATGAACTCCGTGACTTTTTCCTGTACCTCCATTTATATATAACCCTCATGTACCCATACTACGAGGCACTTCTATTCTGTTGCACTTGTTATTTCCTGGTCCTGTATTGACACCGCCTGATCATTGGGACCATTGAAGACCATCAATCCACATTTCGTTACACTATATCCTTATCCTAAAGCTTCATCTTCCCTTCCACATATATCCGACAGCCGCTGTACATCAGCTCGGCTGTCCGCAAATAAGGCAATATCGTCAGCATAAAATAAACTTAGGAACTGTTGCACCATCATCACGCCGGCCTATACGTGGGATGGATTAAAACCAATGCCGCTACCTTCCAGCGCTTTTTCTATGCTGACCATGCGCAGCATGAATAACAGCGGGGACAACGGCGGGGACAACAATATCAACGTTCTCATAGCTACTTATTCCTTCCCATTCTACGCAAACTGTATTCTTTCGGTACATCTCCCTCAAAAGCTGTATGCAATCGTTGTCAATGCCCACTTCTTTCAATTTATCCCATAGAATTTCCTGATTAAAGTTATCGTACGCCCCAGCGATGTCTAAAAAAGCAACGCATAAGAACCTTTTTTTTTTTGTATTTCAGATATTTCTATACACTGTGTAAGACCAAATATGTTATCATCTAACCATCTGCCGACTCGAAATCCATTCTGAAGTTCTCCCAAAGTATCGTTATGTTCTGCCCATGTTTCTATTTTTAATTTTACTGCCTTCATTGCGAAACTGTAAGTACCGATGTAATGGTTAGTGGTCTACACGAGCGAATCTTATCCTTTCCTCCATTGCCTTTATAGATTAAGTTCATTCTACTTTTTCGCCAACTGTCCGGTATTTGCCTGTCCTGTAAGCATTTTTTTACTGTTTTCAACAGTGCTCCTTTAGTGTTATGTCCACGTTCATTAATGAGACTGAGGGGAACCTTATCTAAAGTAGAGGCAGTACGCTTTGGAATGTTTGTTTCTCCTTCTTCCAACTGAAATTCTCAAGTACTAGCTCTTCCTCGGTTGCGCTGTCCTTCGTACTTTACACTTACCGAGGAATTCCCGAGGACGTTCTTTTTAAACGAATCGGATGTTACCTTTCGGATGCAACCCAGAGCTTCGTAGCCTTCCAATCGATTTGGTCCTTCCTTTATAACATGTCGTTGCATTGTGACGGAATTCCGGCCTAGCGATTTTATGTGGCTACAAAATATCTATTTCTTTTCGCTTCTTTATTCATCATTAGTACAGAGAAGGTCTCAGAGCTACAAAACTGCGAGGGGGGCCTCCTATTAATAATTTGACAATATCAGTAAATCGTACGTTATGGAAACATATCAGTTAAATAGTAAAAACTAAAAGAAAAAGTTAACAAATATTACAACAGGACATTAGACCTCAGGCGCGGCCTTTTTTTTTTGTGGGTCTCTGTCACACAGCCCTCACTTTAACATTTATTGTTCGCTTCAACCAATGTCTGTAAACTGGACTTTTTGCTCTATGTTTCCCCACTTTGGTCGACTGCATCCTGCGGCCGGTTCGCCGTTTTTGTCTGTTTGGCTCCCTGTGACGCTTCACGTCGCTTCTCGATTGCTCCCAGAATTTATTGTTTCACCAGCTTTCTGGTTTTTCTATGCTGTCCAGCAAGTAATTTTCTTTTTTCCCCTTATTTCTGTCGTCATTACATGTAACGGATACGTGAACTCGCCCTACGAACTCCCAGTCCTTGGTAGTGAAACCTCGGTGATACGATCACGTCTCGTGCGAATTTCGGGGTGATACGAATTATTCTGTGGTCCCGGCCAAGGCCCATTAGCCTGCAGTGTATTGGAGTACGGTTGTTGCGAACCGATTTTCACCCCGCGACGTTTTATACGAACGTACGCTAGCGCACAGGTACAAACAGGTGCTGCCCGCACTGTCGCGGAAGACGCTCCAGTCACGCGCGGTCGCGGGCATGCGCGCTGCACGACCATCAACGGTGCGTCGTTGCCTCCGAGATAGTGCGCGCGAATCTTGAAGGGCTTTATGCGGCTTCGCTTTTAGAATACAGATGACGTTGACGTCGCCCTTTTTTTCCAGCGAAAGCTGTTATGAGATCATTTCAACGGCCGCTTTTGGCGCCGTAGTTGTCCGCCGCGGCCGCCGGTGTCCGTAACCACTATCGCACAAAATAAGAAAAAAAAAGGAAATAAGAAAAAACTTCCAGGATGGAACGAGGTCCGAACCTGGGCCCTCTGCGTGGGAGCCCAGTGTTCTACCTCAGGGCCATGCCGGTGCTTGAAACTGCGTTGCAAAAAGACCCTATACAGGCTTCATGTCGGGAAGGAACCACATTAACGTATGTAATGCAGTGTGGTAGAAGAGTAAAATAACAACCAGGCGTCACACAAACGCGAATTCTGTAACCGGGCGTCACACAATGCAAACTGCGCAACGAGTGGGTTGTTGAGTGCTTCCGACTCATTACAAAGGCCTCTACGATAATTCTTCATCGTCATCAGCCACAGCGTCAACAAAGTGCACATAATACCTTACAGATGTTTAGCGAGTACCACGGTTCTCCGCAGAATGACGAAAAATTGCATAGTGGCTGCTTCCCTACTTCACAAAAATTATGATGATTTATAGCGTAGTGGGTTCCTGGCAAGTGCACTTCTATTGGTTACCAAGGAAACCCATAAGGCTCCCATGATCCATTTCCTCAGGCTCTCAATAAAGTTAATTCCTTCGCTCTCTCTCGTTCTCCGTTTCTCCGGTTAACGTATGTTATAAAGCGTGGTGGGACAGTTAAATAACGACCGGGCGTCACACAATATGAATTACGTAACTAATGGGTCGTTTAAAGCTTCCAACTCATTACAAAGGGCTCAGCCATATTTCTTCATGGTCATCAACCACCGCAATAACAAAGTGCACATAATGCCTCACAAATGGTACCTCGCTTCTCCGCAGAATAACGAATAATGTCGTGGTGGGTGCTTCCCAACTTCCCGAAAATTATGATTTGTGGCGTAGTAGGTAAGTTGCTAATGTGCTTGTATTAGTAGCCACAAGAGAGTTTATAACGAGCTCTAGAAATGCCGCTCCTCCAGCTTTCGCTGTGACTGTGCTGCGTTTTCCGCGCAGGCCTGGCGTTTTTTTCCAACGCGTTGACGCGTGCTCATGTGCTCGAGGCAGCAGCGTTTTTGTACTGTGTTAACACGTGCCTGCCACGTCAATGCAAGCCATGTCCCCGCAATCAGATGTTTTATGAAACCAGACTGAAACTTGGGCTGAGGGTCCGTCATGAAGTCCCACGAAACATGGACGAAGACCCCAATAGACAAAGCAGACGGACTTGGCGAAGGAGCTTGACCTCTATCTATCGCGTGCGAAGCGCTTCTTAAGTCACTTTCGCCGCAGCACTTTAGTGTCATGCGAAAAAGCGTAGTAAAATTAGGAAGGGGCTACTAGCGGTCACGGGGCGCAACACATCTGGTTCAACAATTACACACGTGCGCATGCACCGTATATTTACGAGTACAAGTATGATCGCTGACGTCTAAAAACTTTACTGGAAATCATTCAGAGCTGTTCATGACGTCGCTGCGGCCCTGCGAAACAATAAATCAAAACGTATGTCAACTTTCTTTTGTCGCATACTAATTTTCAATTGTTTTCTGGTGATACGAATTTCGGATGATACGAATATTTTTAGTAACCCTGCGAGATTCATATCACCGAGGTTTTACTGTATTTTGCCTACTTCGTCCACTCTTGCGGCTATAATTGTTATTTGTTTGCCATTTAAATGCGAACCGCCAAGCTTTGATTCTATGCTATCTTTTGAAGTTTTATATCCCATTTGTAATCATATGCATTTGTGATCATCACCCAAGTGCTGATCCATCCCTCGTCTTTTCTCATTTATCTCAGTTTGTCATAAATTCTTTCTTTCATGAGACAGTAATCAATGTCCGATTGCAGATTGAGTTGGGTTGAATAAAATTTATTTGCCCACCGGTTGTTACTGTACAAGGGGCTAGGCTGCCTGGGATCCACCGTTCGAGGAACATCTTCCGAGGTCCTCGGCGACGGCGCTGGCCCGCTGCACGGCCCACTCACGCTGGCATCAAACGTACCAGCGTCTGTGCTGATACACTTGCACTAGTCATAGTCATAGGCGATCGCAGGGAGGGGGGGGGGGAGTAGGGAAAAAGTGTCATCCCCCCCCCCCTTTGGAACTGTCCAACAGAAAAGATTTTCAATGGATGCAAAGATGAATACGTACTAATGACTCCGTCAAAATGCATACACCAAAGCTGCTTTCCATTGAAATGTTGACGCAAACGAAAATCGAGGAAGCAATGAATCACGAATACCTTATTGCAAAAAAGAAAGTATAAAAATCAACAAAACTATATGCTAAATTCGTAAAATCCAGACACCGGAAGACTGACCCAGTATAAAAAATATCGCAACAACAATGGTCGTGGGGCGATCGCCTGACCACATTCAGCGACATCACACAACATTACAGACTAAAGAGACGCATATACCCTCCACCACACGACAAATTGAACAAAAGACAGGCCGTAACTTGGAGATTACTACAAACAGACACTTACCCCAGCCCGGCGGTCCTACGCATCTGTTATCAGAGTTTATTTTAGAAGTAGAAGTAGAAGTTTATTTCAGGCAAAAAGAAAAAAAAAGAAAGGTACAGTTCGCCTAGGGCACCGGCGAAAAGGCATAAAAGCCTCACAAAGCGCCTGCCCCCTGTAAACCCAAAACCCACCAAAATGACACAGTGCTCAGTATAAAGTAAAAAAAAAACGCCAGGCCTGCGCTGAATCCGCAGCACAGTCACAGCGACAGCTGGAAGAGCGGCGTTTCTAGAGCCCATTGTAAGCTCTCTTGGGGCTACAATACAAGTACACTAGAAAGGTACCCACTACGCCATAAATCACAATTTTTGTGAAGTTGGGAAGCACCTACTAAACCATTATTCGTCATTATGCGGAGAAGCGGGGCACGAGCTACACGTCTGTAAGGCATTATGTGCACTTCGTTGACGTGACGACTGATGACGATGAAGAATTATGGCTCAGCCCTTTGTAATGGGTTGGAAGCTTTAAACGGCCCACCAGTTATGTAATTTGCATTGGGTGACGCCCGGTCGCTATTTCCCTCTCCCGTCATGCTGTATAACATACGTTGACGTGGGAGAGAGACGGGGGGGCGGGGCGAAGAACTTTACTGAGACCCCGAGGAAATGGATCATGCGCTTATGGGCTTCCTTGGCAACCGTTACAAGTGCACTTGCCAGGAACCCACTACGCTATAAATCATTGTAATTTTACTGAGAACCCGAGGAAATGGATCATGCGCTTATGGGCCTCCTAGGCAACCAATACAAGTGCAATTGCGAGGAACCCACTACGCTATAAATCACTGTAATTTTTTTAGAAGTAGGGCAGCAGGCACTGTGCCAGTTTTCGTCATTCTACGGAAAGCATTGGTACCTGCTAAACGCATGTAAGGCATTATGCGCACGTTGTTGATGCTGTGCCTGATGACGGTGAAGAATTATGGCAGAGCCCTTGGTAATGGGTTGGAAGCATTCAACAACCTACTCGTTGCGCAATTCGCATTCTGTGACACCTGGTTACAGAATTCGCGTTGTGCGACGCTTGGTGCTTATTTTACTCTTTTACCACGCTATATTGCATATGGTAATGTGGTTCCTTCCCGACATGAAGCCTGTATAGGACCTTTTTGCAAAGCAGTTTCAAGCACCGGCGTGGCTCAGAGGTTGAATACTGGGCTCCCACGCAGAGGGCCCAGGTTCGAACCTAGTTCCATCCTGGAATTTTTTTCTTATTTCGTTTTTTTTTTCTTTTTTCGAGCGATACTGGTTACGGACACCGGCGGCGGCGGCGGCGGACAACTACGGCGCCAAAAACGGCCGGTGAAATGATCTCATAACAGCTTTCGCTGTAAAAGTCAATAAATAAGTAAGCATAAATGAGTTTCTACACGCAAAATATGTGTGTACAGGAAAACATATATGAGCGAAAATTTGCCCAGAAATGAAATCAATAAAGCATATATGTGTCTGACAAATCAAACAAACTGTAAAGGGCATAAACAAACGCTAATGTAAGACATGTAAAATACTTGAAGAAGTTTGAAATTTCAATACGCAAGGTTTCAAAAATGAAAAGGCAACAGCATCAAGAAGCAGTATGTGTGACAATAAATGAAACACAGTTTAGATAACATAACCAAACGTCAGTTTGATTTACACAAAGAAAATACTTCAAGGAGTGTGAAACAAAGATGATGAAGGTGATTATGTTTGTGTAGATAGGAAGCGTTCCCGTATCTTCTTTTTAAAAATGCCATATGAGACTGTATTGTCAATTAGAGAAGCTACAATCGGTTGTTCGTTCCGGAAATGCGAAATTTGATACAATAGCTTTTGTGTGCCGTAATTCGTACGTGGTTTCTCATATGTATATACCTTATGCCGTAGGTTGTGACTGTGATCTCTCGGGAGGTTTCTCTGATAAAACCCTGAGCGATCAGTTCGTACCTGTTTATATGTAAGCATTGCCAATTTTTGTTTCATGACGTTGGTTACCGTAAGTATTTATGGTCCTTAAAGAGAGGCGCGGTATGATGCCTGAATGAAACCCCTGATATTAGTCGTATAGCTCTTTTTTGCAAGATGTGAATTTTATCAGTGTTTGCTTTAATCATATTTCCCTATACAAGAAGACAATAATGGAGATGTGAGTGAACAATGGAGTAATATAGTTGTTTTTTTAACCACAGAGGAAGGAGTTGTTGCAATTTTCAGATTATACCCGTGGATATGGATATCTTGGTACGAACGTGGTTGGTGTGTAAGGACCAGCCTAAGTGTTCTTGAAAAAGTATCCCAAGAAATTTATGCGCTGTGATACGTTCAATTTTCTGCCCTTCAAATGTTATTGTAGGCTCGCTTGCAATAACCGTATTGAGTGGGCGGAATAAAACATATTTTGTTTTTTTGGTATTTATTTATTATCTATTACACTTAAGCCAGTCAGAAAGATGTGTCAGCCATAGGTTTGCTTGTTGTTCAAGGTGATTGAGGGAATTACCGGCGAAGAATATACTGGTGTCGTCCGCGTAGAGAACATCGGGTGTTAGCGGTATGTTACGTAGATCATTGATATGAATCAAGAAATCCAAAGGTCCTGAGGATGATGCTTGTGGAACGCCACAAATGATATTACCTGCGTTAGGTTTTGTGTCACCGAGACTGGTGTACTGTTGCCGATTACTTAGATAAGTTTTTATAAGTTCTAGAGCCTTTCCTATAATTCTATATGAAGGGAGTTTCCGTAATAAAATATGGTGCTTAACCGAATCAAACGCTTTCTTGAAGCCGAGAAAAATCTCTATGGTAAGTAAGTTATGTTCAAAATTGTCAAGTATTTTTTCTTTAATATCCAGTATCGCTGTTTCAGTAGATTTTTTTTTCTTTTGGAAGCCATACTGTTGTTGTATTATCACATTTTCTTGCAATAAGTAATTTGAAAGTTGTAGGTTGATAACTTGCTCAAAAACTTTAGAGAATATAGGTAATAATGTGATAGGCCTATAGTTATTAAAGTCATTTTTATTGCCACCTTTAAAGATGACAGATACTTTCGCAATCTTTAGCTCATCAGGAAAAATACCTGGGCTAAGAATTGTGTCAGCGATATGTGAAAGCGGCTTACTTATGGTATGTGCAACTACTTTAATAGGCTGGGGTTTTATGTCATCTACGCCACATGCACAATTATTTTTTAATTTTTGCAACAGTTTGTATATTTCAGATTCGGATGTGGGAAACATGAAAACAGAGGATGAAATGTTGCTAGTTACATAAGTATGATTGCTTATCTCCTCGACAGTGGTCCCACAATCGCCAACTCTAAGGAAGTGTTCATTGAACCTATTTACAAGTGGCGCACCTGAGCATGGTTCACCGTCTATCACGAGCTCCGATATAACTGATTTATCATCTTTGCACATAAGGTCATCGACCTTTTTCCAGACTTTTTTAGAGTCATTCGATATACCAGCAAACATATTTTCGTAGTACGCGAAACGCGCTTATATCAGCGCCAAGTTTATTTCTAATTTTTTTGGATGTAGCTAATGCATCTAAGTTTTTTGTTCTGATAAATACACTAAACAGCTTATCACGGTCTTTTATTCTTTTTAAAAGGTGGGAGTCTATCCATGGCTTTCTAGACCGACGGGTTTTTCTAGTCGTTGTGAACAACCCGACGGACGCGTGTAAAGCGTGCGGGGAAAGAGCAACACTGTGGCACATGCTTTGGGAATACGCCGGGAGAGCTAATGTCGTTGACGCCACTCACTTCGCGACGCATGTTAGGCAGGGACGAACTGCTACCACCGCGCGAGGGCAGCGGCCGACCACCGCCGCGGCTGTGGTCACTGCTGCGGATCGGCTGCGTCGGCGTCGCTGCCGCTGGGAGGCGGCACTCACCAGTGACAAGTTGACCGACCCATTTTGGGCCGTCCGGCAAGCCGAGGATGACGCCCGGGTCCAAGGGCTTCAAGCCGTCACCTTACTCCATCATCATCGACGGAGAGTGGGACGGGACATGGGTTAATTCCCTCTTCCCCCCGCCTCGCCCGCACTTTTAATAAAGTTTATTCACTCACTCAACAACTTGAACAAAGAAGTGCGTCAATATCAATACTTCGGCATTTCTTTTTCAGATAATTTTAGCCCCAACCCTCGGCATCGATGACATCAGCTAGGTAAACTATTTGGACTACAGCAGTGCTCCAAAGTGCATTATGAGTGACAAAGCAGGATTTCTCTAATGGCTTCTTTATCAATATCACCAATACACTATGCTGTCCTATACGCTCGACAAACACATCAATTCACCAAGCCCCAGGGGTGTCGACATCGATGTTATTGTCTCCTACAATTGAAAATGAAATCATTTCTGTATTCATAAATTTGAAGAACAGTAGTGCTTCAGATATTAACGGTTTTCAAATGGAATCTCTAAAATATGTAATTGAGTTATTAGCCCCAATCGTAACATACATATTCAACCTTATGTTAACATCTACTATACTTTCTTTGGCATTATTGTCTGTTAGTTCTCATTAATCATGTGTCTAACAGAGAAAAAACGAGCCCTTAAAAGCCACCTTCTTTCCTTCATTCATAGCAAGGGTTTCGTTCTGGCAGACTTGATGCCTTCAGGTAGTATGCGAGGGATTATTGGTCAGCTGCCAGCTCGTAAAAACATCACGTGCTACGTAACGCCAAAAGGCAGAAAAAGAGTGTTCTACACTCACCGCCACGGCTGCGATCGGCGCTGACTAACACTCCTAGGTATAAATGAACATATATACTTCATAAAGTGGACGGCAGGATGACCGCTGCCGTAGCTCAGTGGTATAGCGAGCATCGAACGCGTTATTCGAAGATCACCGGCTCGGTGCCTGCCGGCGGCAAGTTATCCTTTCTTACGCTTTACTTTCTTCACATTTAAATGATAATTGCTACAAATAAGATCCCCTCTACTTTCCTTGGCATTTTTGTCTGTTATTTCTCATTAATACTGTGTCTAACAAAGAAAAACGAGCCCTTAAAATATCATGAAGTATTAATGCAGTATTAACAAACAAACAAACAAACACACAAACAAACAGACAAACAAACGATTAAACACTTTCTGTAAACTAGTACGAGGGCTGTAACTAAGTAAATGCTATTTCCTCGCTCAAAACAGCTATCACTAGGCCGAACGCTACCTCACTGCTACCTGGGGCACTAATTCAGTTTGGAAGCGGCGGCGTAACGATTCCACTGCATATTGCATCGCATCGAGCTTCGCGTGCGCCATTTGGACACACTTACCTGCTTGGCACTGCGCTGAAAGCTCACGATCGCTGTCTCTATCAAATACGTGCACGAAATGGCACGGGGCGCCGACGGCGCCGGCAAGAACCCGCCGGAAGTGTATATATAATTACCATCGCAATAAGACAGTTTCTTTCTAGTTGTAAACATAGGTTCGCATTTTAGAGCTTCCGTCCCTTCCGCAGAACACTTTCGCAAAGGTACCCGTCCTCGCACGCAACACGACACTGTTCAAGTTATACCGGAGAATACAGCATCGAAGTGTCCCTACTTCGCCGGTCTTGGGTATTTCTCTTAAATACTATATGTTGTACATTCCAAAGCTCCTACAGAACAACGCCCATCGCGCAATGTAGACTGCCGTGGCAATGTCGAGTGATGTACAGTATGTTTTTCGACATGACCTCACACCACACCTCACAGCGGCTCCTTGGGACTAAATGTTTCTCATCTAGCTCGCTAGGGCGACACATGGTGCAAATTTTTGGCGCACCACCTGGCCAGCTTTGCTTTTCCATAGAAACGAACAGGACAAAGTGCCGAGCCCATAGTGAGCGCTTTCTTCTCTTCGTTCCCTCACTTGTCCAATGTTTTGCGCTCTTTCGCTATAATGCGCGCGCATCAAAGCGCAGGTGTTTGGTACTTTCCTTCCACGCGTTCTCGCTCAAAGATTTCGCTTGAAGGGAGAAAAATGAGGACAAACATAAAATAAGTGCTCGTAAAGCGCTCACAGCAAAAAAAAAAAAAGGAAAAAGAAACCGTTTTTCAGATGAAGTGCAAAAGCAATAGACTTTGTGCCGTGCAGCTCAGGGCAGCAGCGGGCGCACCCGTGTTTACGAAAATGCGCCTGCTTTAGCAGCTGTCAGAGCGAACCTTTACTATCGCTGGAGGCCAGAAACTACTGGCGTCCATGCGAACGTGTCTGGCGCGTGACAGAACAAGTAAAACGTGGCCCCAAGGGGCACAACAACGCGGGAGGCCAATGGGAGAGCTATGCGTCGAGGCACGTGCGCCTTGCCGCCCTTGTCATTACGAAGCTTGGTCGATGCTGAGCAAAACATACGTTGTCTGCACCCTCTTCTTTGTGGCCACCAGGATACAGTGGCGCACCAAGTGTCGCGCTTCTCTTCACAGCATGATTCTCGAAGTCCTCTGATGTGCCTTGAACACATGTGCTATTGCGTTTTCCTGGCGCCTGCTTCAGCATCAGTGAAGACTGTTACGAACGAAGGAGCACTAGCGATGACGCCATACGGCATGGCTACATGAGTTTGAAAGAGATGTTGTGAACAATGCGTTCCGCTGTATATGTTGAATGAATGAGCCCGCACTGAGCTAATGCGAAAAAAAAAACATCTGCGTTTACCCACATCCTCATTAGCCGAAAGGTATGTGAATACTTCTGATCTGGGCAGCGCATACGTACTGGATTAAAAGAAATGCTACCGCTTTCAAAAGATTTCTGCACTTTTTGTAAGCGCAACTGCTGTGCAATTCCCGTGTGGCGCTTCTGTGGCTTCTAGTTTCGATGAGAAACCGTTGATCAGGGTTTCCACAAGCGTCTTGGCACCTTCGTGGAAGTATCGGTTGCCGCCTTGACGAGACTTCCTCGACATGCCCCGTTCAACGATTTCTCATCACCTTTCCGTGAACGTCTGTCTCGTTCGGACATTAGTTTTGATGCGTTTTGTTTTGATGTATTTTGAACAATGAGCGACATTCGTGCTTATTCGTTCGGTGACAAGGCAAACTATGTCCGTGCTTCCGTTTCGAGGCTCCAGGTTTTAAAGCAAGAAACAGCTATAAAGCGCATCGTAGAGAAACCGCGTCTGTGTGACCGGATCGATCGAGTGCACCAAAGTGCCCGGAATAAGTACAGCACAAAGTTGGACTGGTCGGTGAGCGATCATCGTGAAGAAACGAACGGTGTAAAATGATGAGTCGAAGGAGACGGACTCGTCCGAATGAAGATTTCTTTCCTGCGATGTGTTTTGTTTCTTTCTCACGATGACCAGAGCCAGTGGTCTTTGCATTTTACTGCCATCACAATACAGCCGCGGCGGAGAGGAATCGAAACCGCTCACTCAGGAGGGGCAGCAAAACGGCACCGCAACTCCGCCGCCGCTGTGAACGGCCGTTTCGAATTTCGGTCCTTTCCCCTTCGAAGCAAAGTTTGCTTTCCGATCTCGGCTTTATTCCTCTCCGTTGGCTCCTAGCGCGCACAAGTGGGTGGAAGACAGCGTTAGAGATGGCACGACAAGCCATCCAAAATGGAACAGCAGAAAATAAAGACGACGGGCGGCTGCCGGAGTGAAAGAACAGTTGTTTTTTATTACTTTCAAGGGATACCGACAGATTTTTCGCAGCCGAGTCATACAGATCTCCTGTATACAGAGAGAGCTCTGAGCAAGTGTGAAGCCCATCAAATGCTGAGAAGATATATTATTTTAATAATAAAGTCAATATTCCCATGGCGTACATACCTACATCGACACTAGCTTGACGTCAGACTACAGTACTAATTCTAGTGCCTTCACGCAGCAGTCTGCAGAGTTGTGACGACGTCAGGTACCAAAACTTCCAAAATGGCCGCTTGTGCTTCACCTACCGAGCCATGGTGCGGAGCGGCCGTGGAAACGTCACGTCGCGAGCACGTGACGAGAAGTTCATACAGTGTTGAGACGTAAGGCTGCAGTAGGAACAGAAATTGGTTTTTTGAAACATACTGTGATTACTTTTTCAGGGTGTACTCACGCTTAGCAGTACATATTCTAGGCTTTTGAGGGTTTGGCCTTTCATTTGGCGCAAAAAAACAAAAAACTAAGACCGAAAATTTTGGGTCACTTCCCCTTTAGTAAAACATAATGGTGAACTGGACTCATCGCGTCGCGGGTCGCGACTGGGCCTAGAAAGGATGCGACGCTAAAGTAGTTGGACTCGGTAGATCCACCCATAGACTGCGTGCTAAAGGAGGTTAATTCGATGCTCTTCAGGACTGCACAGTATGCGTCTTTATTAGTGCTTTAATATGGCTTTAAGTGAAGCTTGTTTGCATACTCGGCCGCGATTTCTCAGAGCGAGCTTCTCGGGGGCTAAATCAAGAACTGTAACTTCAACAAAATGTGTTAGCAATGTAATTTTAGCTATCATCAACCGCATTTCCATCGCCTCCGGCAGAACGACGATTTATGATTTATGCATAATTAGTAACTAGTCGATAAAAAACAATACAATCAATTACGGCAGATTTGGTGATTCTGTCGAAAGTCACTCCATCGTAAACGTTCTTTAAAATCTCCATGACGGTGAGGAAATAAGTGCTTAAGCCGGTAAATATGAAACTCTAGTGGACGTCCTCGTCTCCAGAAAAAAAAAGAAAGAAGGACTCTTGAGCTTCGCCTTCAAGAAAAGAACCCGATAGCCTCATCGGGCCCCGTGCGCATCCCCTTCAACCGTGCCGTAATGTAAGGAACGTTTGTGCGCGTAGCATTGGCCGCTTCAAGCTATCTTATGATGTCTACTGGATGTGCTATCGGTAGGGCTCCGTGTTTTCGGTTTTATCCAAAAAAATCCGATAAACATTCACCGGTAAATTTTTTGACAATTCGGATTTCTCCGATAAACTCCGATTTCAAGGGCAATATGGCCTGGTTCCGTTCTTTACCGAAAGGGCAAGTTCTAAGCACTCAATGATACATCGTATGGTTTGACCAATTTAAAGTTTACCGCGCCTAGCTGTATTAGGCGACGTAGCTGCATTTTGCTCCGACTCAGCTTCTTATATGCAGAAGCTTCCAAAGGACTTGCCACTCCCCAACCCCGAATTCAAGGCGCTTCACTTGAAAAATCCGTGCCACCTACTCAACAACGCTCTGAAGAATGCCTGAGAGCATCGCGGATCCCGGCGAGGCGTCTCCACGGTCAGCTGTTGAGCCCAGCAACGATCGTGGCCTGGCTAATGGTTACGGTTGCCCCGAGCATCGCGACTCGAGCGCAAGCTGTCCGCTGCGCAATCCCTGCATCGCGTCTCCGATGCGGGTTCACTACTCGTAGTCGGACCCACGCTGTCAAGCTTCATTGTCGCCATAGCGTCGCACATCGGGACGCTGCCCTTCACCTTTCGCCTGTCCCGCACCTCAGCCTCCGCCGTGCCGACCATCGCACCGTGAGGTCCCCGAGATGCGAAAGCATCCTATGCTCGGGGCAGTGTCCGTTCTGCGGCGTCCGCACCAATACTGCGCATGCGCCAACTCTCCCCCTCTCCTCGCGTGAGCGCTGCCTCTGCTTTGCTTCTCCTCTCCCGTTTCTCTCTCTCCGCCGCAGCTTTGCGCTCGTATATATTGCGGCGCGCGCTCGCTCCCGTTGCACTCTCCTTCGCAAGGGCGCTATGGACGCTCGCTAAGCTGAGCGTAAACGGCAACGTACCCACGCGCGATATGGAACGCCTTGTAAACAATGCGCCGAACGCCACCGCGCGGCAGGAGACGCGGAGGGGCCACTCCAGGCGTCGCAGTGTTCAAGAAAACAGAAAATATTTAATAGCGTTGAGTTGTTGGGTGCCAATCAAACACGAATAAGTAACTGGGACAGTTGTTAGTTCGCGCTCGTCCTGTGTGTATCTGTGCGGTCTTTTCGAGCATCCTTCGTTGTGTTTGAGCAGCGCAGCGCGCTGCAAGTGTCAAGCTGTTACCGTTGTTAGTTCGTGGTCATCCTGTGCCTGTTTTTTCGTGAGTCTTTTGCTGTTGATGGGCATGCTGCAAGTATCGAATTGCTTGGTGTTCTTCTGGCGACTTTGTAATTTGTTGCTATCGCATTCATTGTTTCGGCTTTGCTGTGGCTTTTTTTTTAGCTCCGCCGTCCAGCGGGCCTAGGCAGCCGCCAGAGCTCAAGGGCTCGTGGCCGACGCCTAGGTGGGGATATCGGCCCAAATCCCCGAAGAACTCGCCCGATTTTTTTTTCAAATAAAGTTGCTCTCTCTCTCTCTCGCATTATTTCTGATTTCTGTGAGGGGCAGCCAGATGTACGATCTTAGACATATTACTAGAGTTTATCGTAACTCCTTCAGGGGATACTTTGTGCAACGAACATTGACTTTCGATGCGCTTAACGATGCGGTCAATATTCTGTTCTAGCTGCTCTGTTCAACCAAACAAGAACAATTGCAGGAAACGCTCTCTGCAGAGGAGCTATACGCCCAGATATATAATAGCATCGATATTTTACTACTCCTTGAAGAGCAGCAACTCATTCAGAGTTCTGGTTGTACCTGCCTTCACTCAGTATTAACAGAGGCTAACTCTACCGAGTCTAGTTGACATGGTAAGTTTTTTTTTTTCGGGAGCGTCGCATGAAGCTAGACGTCTCCCCACACTGTAAGGCGACTACCAAACGTCCGCTTACACTGTGAATCCTAGTTTCACTGGCAGCGTCACTATGACTGCCGTTGTCGTCACTCGTCAAGCCACTTTGGCTTCCAAGCCAAGCGTTGTTAGCGCGATCTACTACGGCATCGCTACCTGCAGCGAAGCGAGATCACATGATTATTGTCGAATTCCAGATGGATTAGACGTATATGCTGTCTCCGCTGTTGCACATTCTCTCCGCGCATTCAACGCTCCCGCACAACATCCTCACTGCCCGCAAGATTACATAACAGCCTCAACGTTCCTGTCGCCTGCGTTAGTTTGTGCATATAAATTAGTTGCTTTTAGAACCAGTTATTTATTCTTCGAGAGCCCTGCTAAGCTACGCCCTAGGTGACCCTAGCTTTTTCTGGTCCATCTCTCAGCCACGGCACACAATCAAGCTGAGGCTCTTGATGATGGTAAAGACAAGAGCTTAGTCCGGTTGCGGACGCCAGAAATTGTAAAGGAAACGTACTATCGTCACGTTTGTTGTGCGTGCCGTGCGAAGAGGAAATGGACGAGCGGACGACGTGGTAAAACACACACGACGTTTATGGCAGAGCAAAGAACGACTATCAAAAAGCGTTAAGCAAAAGGAGGAGCACCGAGACTGTCTAAGCAATTCTAGAAAAAACGCCAGGCCTGCGCTGAAACCGCAGCACAGTCACAGCGAAAGCTGGAAGAGCGGCGTTTCAGAGCCCGTTGTAAGCTCTCTTGAGGCTACAATACAAGTACACTAGAAAGGTACCCACTACGCCATAAATCACAATTTTTGTGAAGTTTGGAAGCACCTATTAAGCCATTATTTGTCATTCTGCGGAGAAGCGAGGCACCAGCTACACGTCTGTAAGGAATTATGTGCACTTTGTTGACGCGACGACTGATGACGATGAAGAATTATGGCTCAGCCCTTTGTAATAGGCCGCAAGCTTTAAACGGCCCACCAGTTATGTAATTTGCATTGGGTGACGCCCGGTCGCTATTGTCCTCTCCCGTCATGCTGTATAACATACGTTGACGTGGGAGAGAGACGGGGGGGGGGCGAAGAACTTTACTCAGACCCCGAAGAAATGGATCATGCGCTTATGGGCTTCCTTGGCAACCAATACAAGCGCACTTGCTAGGAACCCACTACGCTCTAAATCATTGTAATTTTACTGAGACCCCGAGGAAATGGATCATGCGCTTATGGGCTTCCTTGCCAACCAATACAAGCGCACTTGCGAGGAACCCACTACGCTATAAATCCTTGTAATTTTTGAGAAGTAGGGCAGCAGGCACTGTGCCATTTTTCGTCATTCTACGGAGAGCCGTGGTACCTGCTAAACGCATGTAAGGCATTATGCGCACTTTGCTGATGCTGTGCTTGATGACGACTAAGAATTACGGCAGAGCCCTTTGTAATGAGTTGGAAGCATTCAACAACCTACTCGTTGCGCAATTCGCATTGTGTGACGCCTGGTTAGAGAATTGGCGTTGTGCGACGCTTGGTGCTTATTTTACGATTCTACCACGCTATATTGCATATGCTAATGTGGTTCCTTCCCGACATGAAGCCTGTATGGACCTCTTTGCAAAGCAGTTTCAAGCACCGGCATGGCTCAGAGGTTGAATAATGGGTTCCCACGCAGAGGGCCCAGGTTCGAACCTCGTTCCATCCTGGAATTTTTTTCTTATTTCGAGCGATACTGGTTTCGGACACCGGCAGCGGCGGCGGCGGCGGACAACTACGGCGCCAAAAACGGCCGGTGAAATGATCTCATAACAGCTTTCGCTGTAGAACGCCAGGTCTGCGCGGAAAGCGCAGCACAGTCACAGCGAAAGCTCGAAGAGTGGCCTTTCTAGAGCCCGTTATAAACTCTCTTGTGGCTATTAATGCAACTACACTAGCAACGTACCCACTACGCCACAAATCATAATTTTTGTGAAGTTGGGAAGCACCCACCACGACATTACTCGTCATTCTGTGGAGAAGCGAGGTACCATCTGTAAGGCATTATGTGGAGTTTCTTGATGCGACGGCTGATGACGATGAAGAATTATGACTGAGCCTTTTTGTAATGGGTGGGAAGCTTTAAAGGACCCACTGGTTACGTAATTCGCATTGTGTGACGCCCTCTCGTTACTTCACTCTCCCACCACGCTTTATAACATACGCTAACGTTAGAAGGAAATAGAGAGAGGGAATTAACTTTATTGAGACCCTGAGAAAATGAATCATGGGAGGCTTATGGGCTTCCTTGGCAACCAATAAAAGTGCACTTGCGAGGAACCCACTACGCTATAAATCATCATAAGTTTTGTGAAGTAGGGAAGCAGCCACTATGCAATTTTTCGTCATCCTGCGGAGACCCCTGGTACTTGCTAAACACCTGTAAGGCTTTATGAGCACTTTGTTGATGCAGTGTCTGATGACGAAAAAGAACTATGGCAAAGCTCTTTGTGATGGGTTGGAAGCATTCAGCAACCCACTCGTTGCACGATTCGCATTGTGTGACGCCTGGTTACAGAATTCGCCTTGTGTTACGCTTGGTTGTTATATTACTCTTCTACCACGCTACATTACATATGTTAATGTGGCTCTTTCCCGACATGAAGGCTGTACAGGGTCTTTTTGCCAAGCAGTTCCAAGCACCGGCATGGCTCTGAGGTAGCGTACTGAGCTCCCACGCACAGAGCCCAGGTTCGAACCTCGTTTCATCCTGGAAATTTTTTCTTATTTCGAGCGATAGTGGTTACGGACACCGGCGGCGGCGGCGGACAACTGCGGCGCCAGAAACGGCCCTTATTGTGGTCTCATAAGAGCTTTCGCTGTAAAACAATGAACGCGAGTTCCAGAAACAAAGCTCGGGAACCTCACGGTGCGATGGCAGGCACGGCGGACGCTGAGGTGCAGGAGGCGGGCCAAAGGTGAAGGGCAGCGTCTCGATGTGCGACGCTGTGGCGACGATGAAGCTTGACAGCGTGGGTCCAACTACGAGTAGTCAACCCGCATCGGAGACACGATGCAGGGATGGCCAGCCTCCTCAGCGGACAGCTTGCGCTCGAGTCGTGATGCTCGGCGCAACCGTCACCATTAGCCAGGCCACGATCGTTGCTGGGCTCAACAGCTGACCGTGGAGACGCCTCGCCGGGATCCGCGATGCTCTCGGCAAGGAACAGAACAGCAGGCCAGACCCCGCTCCGACATGGTAGTACTCGTGCTGGCAACACCGCCTCAGGTGGCGGTTGGGCGGCAGCAGCACTACAGTGGCTAGAATAGGGGAAGTGTGATGAGCGGCAAGCGGCGCCTACGGAGCGCATTGAAGCCGCCGCGAGGGAACCGCGAGGGGGCGCGCGCAGTCGTTTATACGTTGCATGCGCGTTGACCGGCGGTGAGTAGCGCACGCTCGTCTTCGTTTCTTTTTGTAATCCGACATTTCTTCGCGGTGCTAAGGATGCACGCCAGGAGCTGGAAGCACTGCTGGAGAATGGCAAAGTTGAAGAAGCTTCTAACATGATAAAGAAGGCTGCAAAACTCCCTGACCATGAGTACCCTGAAAAGCTGAGCGACTCGCGGCTAGTCTTTTTCATAGCAGGTTATCTTGCACGCAAAACAATCCTGAAGACTGCGTGTAAGGAATGCTTAGACGAGCTCCTCGTTCCACCAGACGAAGCTAAGGAAAACCTAGCGATGTTCACCAAGTTCTGCGACAACGGGGGCCTCCTTTACCCTTCGGAGAAGCTGTTCTCGTTTGTTGACGCCCTTGAAATCACTTTTTCAATGTGGTTTAGTTACAACGAGCTGCACAGCGACAGCTTGGAAGAGCTTGTCTCCCGCTTGCAAAAAAAAAAAAAAAAAACGACGTCACACTGGGCTGCGCACAACATAGTCCGAGCCTCACCAAGCAGGTGACAAAGCTTTTTCTGCTCACCCGTTTGCATTTCTACACGAAGGCTCTAAACAAGGAGAGAGCGTCTTCCCATGAAAAGAAGAAGCGCCTGAAACACAAGCGCGTCACTTAGGTTTACAGCCCAAGGCAGACAACGTCATGTGATGTGCTTGTGGACTATAAAACATAACTGATCACGTAACGTTTTTCTCGAGGATAAAAACAAAAGATACGTGCCAGCTCATATGCATCGCGCTCAGCAAAATCGATGAGCGAGAATGTATTGTTGTGTACAGATAATGAGTCACCATTCCTAATGTGTTGTGAGACCAATGTGTAGAAAATAAAATGTTTTCTTCCGAGTTACCGCTCGGAATTCTTGTGTTTGCGTTTGGTTATGTGTTAGCAGAAGTGGCTATAGCGAGTCATATATATTGTTACGAATGATGGGTGTTTATTTACAGACGAGGGCTTCAAGAGATGATGGTTCACCGAGGTAGCCGTCAAGATGTTGCAAATAATGGCTCACAACTGAGTTTGTCGTTCTCTTTACCACCCCTTGGTCCCATCGCTAAAATACTTCAGTGGCGTCGCGCGCTCACTTGGAGTTCCAGAAGCTAGCACAATTACTCCGTCGCCATTTGAAGCCATGCGCGACCAACAATACTATTTAAAAAGTTGCGCACTGGCTGCGCGTGCGGATGATTCCAGTCCCCGCGCAGCGCATTTGCCTCCGCGGCCGACGTGCAAGCGTGTGTCAGCGCCACCTGGCGGCTTCCTTCCAAGGCGGCACGCGTTAGCCGGCGCGTTCATCACACTTCCCCTATTCTAGCCACTGTAGCAGCACGGACGGCCGCATTCCCTGGCTGGAACCTGGATCGCCAGCATCCGACGCTTCGGCCCGCTATCTTGCGTCTGCCGCTGCTTCGGCTCATCCCCAGCCACCAAGCACTTAGCCACGTATTCTCCCCACGTGAGCTAATGGTGGCACACCACCTCGAAGGAACATCGCAAGTCATCAGCTGATTGGCTGGCCTCACGCGCAGAGCTGGCTCTAAATAGCAAGTGTCTGGCACCGCACCTTCGTCTTCGTCGACACATTTTTGTTCCATTCATCACACCAAGAAACCAGTCGAGTAAAACGAAGCGAAATAGTGCAGCAGTAAACAAATGGGGATATTTGTTTTTCTGCTTGCTGATCACCCGACGAGCAGCTTAACGACGGCTACATAAATCGCACTGCGGAAAAACGGAACCGCTTTCTAGCGCTGTCGAGCAATTGCCTATCGCATGGACGGAGAAGTAGCAGACGACGCCGGGCGCGCGCCGCCCTTACAATTGCGTGCGCATGCGCCACATATACAAATGTCGCCGCCAGTTCCTTCTAAGAGTGGACCGTACCGTATACGTTGTGGAATAGCGCAAATAATACACAGGGACACAGGCAAGTGAGACGGTACAGACGGCCTGTGTCCCTGTGTGTTATTTGCCCTTTTCCACAATGCATTCGTAAAAAATAGCTCGGCTTTCCTTACTACTGCGTACTGTACAGTTGCGAAGTGACCACTACGCCATAACTCTTCCTTTTGCGAATTGTCGATTTACCCACTAGGCGTCCGTGAGGGGCCGCGCGCACCTGCGCAGCTGCAGACTTTGTAATGGATGGGCATCTTTAAAACAGTAGAAATGAGAGCTGCTGGGCTAGTTGGTGAGGTATGTTTGGTTTTCAAGAGCGAAAACTTGACGATGTAACTACATCAACGAAACGTAGTACAGGAAGGAGAGAGGCTTAACGTGCAACTGAGTCAGATACGAATGAAATTAACCCATTGATAACAACCGCGCATGTGCCAGAACCAGTGTGCCTCTTTAGAAACGTGCTGACCAAAAACAAGTATAAAAACAAAAAGGGTTAGATTTCTTACATCTAGAAGGGAACCAGGGTTGCCAATGGTGGCTACTTTTCGCCAAATTGGCGAATTTGAGAGGCCCGTGGCGACCTAAAATTATGAATGGCGACACGGCGAATTTTTGGCGATTTTCGGCTTAGGTCTCCACTGAGTTATGCATCCTAAGCTCACTGTCTTCCCAACGAATGAGCGGCAACATTCTCTGTATTTTTCTTGGTTTTCGACCCACGAGTAGAATGTGCATATTATGCGTCATTCCGTATGTCCGTCCTGTAACTCGTGTGTATCTCCTGAATTCATCTAGATGCAGGAGGTACTGGAATGTCCCCCAGCTACATTCTAGCAAAATGTAAGTCAGCGGACTGCCTTGCAAACCACGAGGGGGCAGTGTTTGACTATAAGTTGGTGGCTTTAGGTGCTTCAAGCTTCTCAAAAGTTTCGCTTCTGAAGGGGCTAGACGACGGCTTGGCCGCGTGCTCCGACCATTTGTTCCGCCAAAGCTCCAACTGTTCTGAATAGCTTGGCGACTTATTCACTGTTGCAGTATCCCCAATTCAGCTGGTAAAGACTGTTTTGGAATAGCGAAGAGAGGCGGATACGTGGCTATTTGTGCAATCAAAAAATATTTGAGGCATTTTCCACTGTTCTCGGTGAGCGTGTGCAATGAAAACAATTGCTATATAACATTTTACATTGTCTCCCTGTTCAATAGTAACGCATCGGATTGACGCGTGTAGATATAATTGACTATAAGAAAGGGTCGGTGGCGTCCGGTATCATATTAGTTCACACTGAAAAGGTGTAAGACTCACTAATGATCGGTTCCCGTAAGACTTCTGTCGTGTTACTTTTAATAAACCTTGTAATCCTTTTAATTCATATAAGGGTGCGTAAAGCTGTCTACAAAAAACGCTTTCACGGTTTCTGCCCAAGGTTTACCACACTTTTACCTTTGAAACGAGCGGACAGGGCTGGAAGGATATCATGAGCGTTTCATTCATTCCCCTTGCGCAACCACGCACATCTTGCGTCTAGTCGGAGAAGCAGCGCCATGCACTCCCATGGTGAAGCGGGCGATACGACTGATATTGAGAAACGTCAATATAATTTAAGGGTCTTGGATGGTACTGTATTCTACGGGGCTATACGTGAGTAGAAATTTTTATTACTGTAGGTATGCCGCACACATCTAGAATGGCGACCTTTTTGGCGAAATTTGTAAAAAAATGGCGACTTTTGGCGACTTTTTGCTCGTCGTTTGGCGACATTTACTCGAAAGTCAGTGGCAACCCTGAAGGGAGCAAAATATGAAAGCTTTGTTTTGTCGGTGATAAGGTACTTGGAGTGCAATGGCGCAAGGTGTGAACATATAAACAAACAGGATGGATTTAGAGGGGGTCCAATAACTCACCAGGTACGATAACTCCCTCCCTGAAAGATATACAGAAGGTGCACTAATGTACTTGTCTCTAGTTGCATTGACGCTGGCCGCCTCGTCTTTCCGGCCTGTACTCGGTTTCGTCGATTTAGTTACATCGTCAAGTTTTCGCTCTTCAAAACGAAACATCTTTAAAGCACCTACTCGTTGCACATTTCACTCGTTCTGACGCCTAGTGTGATTCTACGTTTCAGCCACGAAATATTACATGCGTTAAGAAGGCTGCACCCACTACATGACAATATTACAGCGTTTTTTTTTTAGGAAGCAGTTTCAAGCTTGTGGGGCCTGAGCGATATAGCCGCCGCCGCCCTCGGAACACGCGGACACAGCTCACGCGGTCGTGCAACAAACGTGTGGACGTTTATTAAACACTTTAATATATGGCGAGCTCGCAGGCCGAATTAGTAACACGTAAGTAACACGCTAAACGTATACGCTGACAATGAACACGTAACACCCTAAACTTATACACAATATAAGACATGCAATACACCATAACATAAGACAAACATAAGATATACATAAGGCATACAAATTACAATACAAATGCGGAGGCGGCGCTGCCGATGCACGACTCACCACGAGGGCCCGAGGGAAGCGAGCCGCGGAACCTCCCCCCCCCCCCCCCCCCCCCCAGGACCTACCGTGGCCGTCGCCCATCCGTGCGCGCCGCCATAGCCCAAAAGAGACCCACTGCCGTTCCTATGCGCCGGCCTAAATTCTCCGCGGCGGCGATCCCGGCGCCACCGCGTTAAACTCGGGTTACAGCCAGCGCATCCCTGACCTTGGCTGAACGTCTCCGCTTACGCACAGAGCACGTGCGTGCAAACACAGCGGCCGCGCCCAAGCTACGGCAGTCGCCTTTACAGGGGGGCTGATAGCACCCCCACAAGCTCTGGCTTGCACCGTGGTAGAACACGTGTTTGCCACGCAGAAGGCCTCGCTACGATTCTCGTCCGGACGAAACGTTTTTATTTGTTGTATATTTGCATCTATCTCGAATTTTCGCTCACAGACAACGTAGATTTCTCGCTCACAACCAACGACGCCGACGCAGGAATTTCTGCGAAACAAGCCCTTCAACGCTATCGCTTTAAAAAGAATGGCAGTCCGATTGCAGCGATATGGGTGCACGTCGGTCATCGATAAAACGGATGAGCGGTGAAGCACGTCGATATTCACGCAAGTGGCATCGAAGATTCCCGCGTATCGTTAGGGACATTTCGAGAACATACTGTACTGTTCGCGGAATCTCAACAGATGAGTCGAAAATAATCAGCAAGGTTCCCAGACATTACAGCACGGTCTGCGCAAGACAATTTTTACACATGCAAAGTTGCATATAAGTAGAAAAAGCGCGCGTGGTATGCTGTATGAAGAAACACTGTATGCCTGATAAATAGGGCTCCGTATTTTCGGAGTTTATTTTTCTTGAAATTCGCAGGGTGCTTTTCAGTGTTTATTATTTTGGCGGAACTTGGGCGTTTATCAGAGTTTATTTCTCGTGAATCCCCGATTCTCCGAAATCCGGAGTTTGCATTATTGTCAATACTCCGCAATGAAACGATATCTGAACACGAAAACAGCGGAACACACGAAGCTTATTTTAGTTTTCTGAGAGGCTTGAGCGCACAAACAAAAATACGCACGAGCAAAAATACTTGAATACCTAACACCCACGTTTTTGCGTATTGCAACCTTAAAGCTTGTTGGAATAGACGCAAGCATACTTTACTAGCTTCGAGAAAAACCTGGACGCCTAAGAACCACCAGCAGAAAGAAGAAACGCAAGAAAGAGTGCTTCGGCGTCTAGGTCCTTCACGAAGTTATGTACCGAGCAAGGCTGGGCAGAGATACTCAAAAAAGTATTCCGGAATACACATATCGATATACATGGACCGGAAGCCTAAAATACAGATGCTGAGATACATTTGCCTTTAGCGTAACGGGATATTTCGGAGATACTTTTGCAACATGACGAAAAAAGTATTCCGGAATATAGATACTGCAATACAGATACTAGAATACTCTTTTTTACTTCAAATATACTCGCACTCCGCAACGACATTTATAAGTGCAGCATAATGGTGTAAATAAAGTTGCAGTGCATTGAAACTTTTAGTTTATTTGTTTATTACACTACCCTTAGCGCCATTAAGGCATCACAGAGGCGTGGACGGCTTACAAAGCACATAATTAGTAATAATGACGTAATTAAATATATCGATCACAATAAAAAAGTACACTATTTCACAGTAACTGTAACAAGCATTGGGCACCGAAATCGACATACTTGGTGACAACCAAATGAGCTATGCTAGAAATAGCATAGTTTAAGCAAATCACTCGAATCACTACTGAACACTAGTGAATTGAGAGAAAGTATACATTTACTTTGCACATAAGATCGGCTTTGCTGAGTAGGTTGCTGTGTGAGCTTCTGAAGCAGGCTGTCGAAACTGCACAATACGAAAATTGGCTTCCTAAAATGACGTCCTTCGGGGGTGAGAGAGTGTAAGCCATCCCAAGTCGCTCCTGCAAGCTCTCTAAACAGACATGGAATCAGGGACAGCTGCTCAGAGCGCCCCATCAGAAACTACAGCAAGCACTCGTCGTCTGGGCCTAAACGGTCACTCTTCAATAAAGGTGTTACCACCACCGACGCTACCAGCACCAATTTCAACAGGCCGCAACAGGCGAAGTCGCCTTTGGCGGTGGGGGAGTCTGGTACCACAAAAGACCGTTTCACGCTTGTGATCAAGTAGGAACGCATCCTCACACGCTGGACAGGTGGCTGAAAGCGCGACAAAGATAGCCATATTCTAGTCACTTCCGCCGCGACTATTTGAACTGATTTTAGAAGTACTGCCGCTTTGAGAACTGAACGCACGCGAAGCATGGGAAAGCCTCTGTTCCAAGGCGGTATGTGCGCGGGAGGTCACGAAGTAATGGCTTGCCACCCGAAAAAAACTATGCGAGCTGCACTGGCCTTGAGAGACATCGACTTTCGTCGACAGAGGCCGACAACATTGCCTCCACGATTCTGCTGTGTGCGGCGTCGCGCGCTTTACCACATGGGCCATTCTGTGCTTGAGGGGAAACCATCGCCGCCCTTTCTGTCGGCGACCGGCGCCGTGCCATTACTTGTCTTGGCACAAAAACAAATGAAAACAAAACTGTCATACCCTCTTGGAAACACGCGTAAGCTCATTTCCGACAAAAACAAAGTGTAACGAGATACCTGTGTCCTGCATTGTATCGCGATACAAGCGATACATCGTAAAAGTATTTCACTACTGAGCTACAAATATATTTTTGAAATGTATCTCGATACAGAAATACAGATACACAAAAGTATCTCTGAAATACTATCGCGATACTCTTGTATCGCGATACTTCCCAGCCCTGGTACCGAGAAACAAGTTCTGCTATGATGCTTTACTATAGGTTTCTGTCACTGATGGAAGCACGCTCCTTTCGATTCATGATTCTCAGCTTTGAATCGGAGCACATCACAGCTACATCGGTTAAGGCCTTTCCAACTTTCTGAAGAGCGGTTTGTAGGAACATGCCAATTGATACTGCGTCTTGCAAATCGACATCTATGAAGACTGTCGTCGTAGATGGCTGCAAACATAGGCGTATCTAACAGGAGGGGGGCGGGGAGAGTCAAGAGGGGCGCTAGCTCTCCCCACTGAGAAAAGTTATGGTGGCGGAGCCCCCTCGTCCCCCCCTCCACTTTCTAGGGTGATCACCATCGGCTTCACGTTGTGAAATCAAAATCTGAGGCGAAGTTTTCCTACGACATAGCAATCATCTAATTATATAATGAAGTTTGCCCTATACATCTGCTGTGAAGATTGTCCTCCGTGCCTCAAGACCACGCACTGTAGGCTCGCTGCGGTGTAGGCTACTTATGTGACACTTTCGTGCCTTTCGCTCCAGCATTGCAAAGCCGGCTGCGTTGAGCATGCGCTCTATAACGTTAAACCACTCTGTAATCCTCTTTTTATACTCTGCGTGCCTTGACATTTAAATAATCGACGACGAAAATACGGGCGGGAATCAGTAAACATTTTATGGACCGATCAAACCTCTTCCAATTTTAGGAACATCATTTTCTTTCATCGAAAACAAATAACATCACCGCTGGTCAATGTCTGAGCTGGTGTGGGCCGATGAGTGTGCAGATGTTGAGTGTTTTCGTTTGGCCCACCTGGAAGCGCTGAAAAACGTTTCTGCTTTAACTTACGATCAACCTGCTTAGCCTTGCTTATCATAAGGTAGCTAGCAGCGATCGTCGCGGCTTGCAGCAAGGTGACGAATAAAGCAGTGGATTCGAGCACGTTGGGAAGCCCAGCTTTCAAGCTTGCCCAGCTACTTGATCTACGGGACCAGGGAGATGAACAAGGTCCACGATTTTCTGTACAAAGGAGACTGAATTAAGAGCCGGGCCAGTTGGCCTCGATTTCTCTTGGAATGACTTTTAAAGCGTAAAATACAAAGCGGACGGCAAAGAAGCACACACGCGCCGCGCAGCCTATCTCTCCCCCTCTCAGCAGGGATCACTTCAAAGGGTTGTATACGCGCAGAAGCAGCCCAACATCGTTGTACTACAATTGACAACATTTATTAGACTCATATGAATCCATCTCGCCAGCTGACAAGTAGCCGCCGCCAATGTAATTGGCGGGCATCCTTATTGAATTACGTTGAGAAGTAGACACTGTCCGGCTATTCCAAACAAAGGTTGCAAGGTATTCTTCGGCATATGAATGCACTGTTTAGTGTGCCCACGTCATTTTAACGCCGCGAGATTTCATAAATTTGAGACGTCGCGTAACAAGCAGGCGATTTTATGGTACACCGACATTTTTTGATGAATGCTGAAGAACCAATGGCCAACAATATGCTGTATTGAAAATAGTTTATTCTTTTATTAATTATGCAGCCGCGCATAAGTGGTCATTACGCGAGATATTATTGTTGCATCTCGTTGCGAGCAGTTGCTGTGTACATGCCCCAGAAAATTTCAACCAGTCATAAATAGCTAACGACCAATTCGATAGGAAACACTGCGGGCTCGTTTAACGTTATAATCTCCCACATTTTTTTTTCAAAGAAAGTTTCTGGTTACACCGTCTGCATTGGCGTATTTACTTGGAGGTACAGGAGGCCGCCCCAAGCAATGTTGAAAATACAAATACGATGTGTATAAACAATGTATTACGCCTCTAGCACCACAAATTATTATTCTTTTAAAGAAAAACTATGGTTGAAAAGTTAACAGTAATAGTAATGAAATAATAGCAATAATATCAATAACCACGCGGTAGAAACAATATTTTGATTAGCAGCAAACAAGGCGAAATATGCGCAAACCTGAATATGTGCAAGAAAGTACAGTGTACTCATTACAAAAAAGAAAAGGTGCAGTCACTGCTACCTGCATAAAAACGCAATTATTATTCAGCAGCTTTTAGACAATAAAGAAATTCAATTGAATGATAGGAATATATAGAAGGCTGCCATCGACAGAATTGTATCCATGCATAAAGGTATGCGGTTAATGTAGAGAAAGCGCTGCTTGTAATACCATAACACGCAAATGTATGGTGTCTGCTACATAAAACTGAATGTACTTGTGCTATAATGTTATTAAACACTGTTTAGGAAATTTTCTCGCCGTATGTATTAAGAATCAAAGTCAGTGTGAATGAAGTTCTCTCTCCCTCTCCTCTCTCTTTCTATATATATATATATATACATATATATTGTGACGTCGGAGTTGACACGCATTTAATAAGCCTTCGAGACTTGGCGAACTGAACACATCCGAGGCACAGAACAATCTCCAGATATGTCCCCACAAGCGAAGATGATGAAGAACACCATGTGATGATGATAATGTACAGATGATGAAAAAGTGCCCGATAAATGTCCACACTAATTTCCCCCACGTGCAAGCAGCCATCCTGGCCGCAGCTTAAAGGTACGGCGAACGCCTTGTAAAAGGCTTCATACGAGATACATGCACAATCTCGGTACCGCGACGGCGCCGGTCAGTTGGAGCAATAACAGGTTCGACGCGATAATTAACGGGAGAGGTCTGCTCTAAGACTGTGTATGAGCCAAGAAACCGAAATTGAAATTTGTCGCACAAGCCAGGAGTGCGAACTGGTGTCCGGAGTAGCACCTCGTCGCCGGGGTGGAAGAACACAGCACTGTGAGATGCGTCGTGGAGATTCTTGCGGTGCTGTTGTCTTGCCTCAGTATTCACTCGGGTGAGCTGGCGACAGTGGAGGATGCGGGACACATATTGTTCACAGAAGGATGCAGATGGAGTGACAGGGGCGGACAAGAAAGAGACGTCAAGAAGGGAAGTTGGCGATCGGCCATAGACAAGGTAGAATGGCGAGTAGCTAGTTGTGCGTTGTACGGCGGTATTATATGCAAAAGTTACAAATGGCAAAATTGCGTCCCAGTTTGTGTGTTATGGCTCAATGTACATGGCTATCATGTCGGAGAGTGTGCGATGAAATCGCTCAGTTAGCCCGTTGGTTTGGGGGTGATAGCTGGAGGTTGTTTTGTGCGTGGTACCAGAGGCTTTGAGCAATTCCTCAACAGTTTGTGAAAGGAAAGCTTTGCCACGGTCGCTCAGAATGACACGAGGAGCACAGTGACGCAGGATTAAGGCTTTAAGCATAAATGCAGCCACTACAGAAGCCGACGCCGAAGTCACGCAGGTTGTTTCGGCGTAACGTGTCAAGTGGTCGACAGCTGTCACTATCCAGCGATGACCAGTGGGAGTCGTGGGGAGAGGACCATACAGATCAATGCGAACGACTTCGAATGGTGCCGACGGACACACGGGAGTGGTTGCAGCTCGCCGCTTTGAGGTGATGTCGAGAGCTTGCGGCGCTGACAAAGGTTATATATATATATATATATATATATATATATATATATATATATATATATATATATATATATATATATATATATATATATATATATATATAAAGAATGAATTTTTCCTCTGCCCCTCCCCTCACCCCCCAACTCGCGAACTATAGTCGGTGACAAGCTAAGAATAAAAAGTAAACTGTACCGCTGTCCATTTGTATTATGCGCGTCCAACTACGGCCGATCTTTACATTGACGTAACGGTTAAGACGAACCAATTAAAAACGCAACATGGCGCCGTTCGCGACGAGAGGCGAGGTACCGCTGCACCGAGACCGAGATCCGTCATTTCGAATTTCCTGCGGTGTTTATTTCTTCCAGAAGACGCTATTTCCTACTGTTATTAGCACGTATACCCAGTATCGTCCTCGCCGGTCGTCATCCGATGCAGTAGAAGCTTGTGAATGTGCCGCGTTTGAAGTGCACCGAAGTGGCAGCAGCTCGGAGTGTTTTACAACGCTTTGGCGCGTTCCGCTGTTTCGACAGCGTCAAGTTGCAACACGGCGTGTGTTCCCTCCATCGCTCGGATACATCAAGCATATCGCCTGAGGGTCACCACATCGGCGATTGTCATCGCGTTCATTCGTGTGCAGTGAGGTGAAAGTGAAGTCGGAATGTGCGCGTCTGTGTACGATTTACCGCCCGCAAAAGCCATGGCATTAGCGTTGCCACATGTGCGCGTGTGTGTTGCTTAAAGCTCGCGACATGGGAATCTTGGTGATCTATTGTGATATGCGCCGTGCTGGGCGTCTATATATAAGCGAAGTGTGTGCGGACGAAGCGTGAGAGAAAGAAAGCGACCAACATAGCCCGTTAGCGCAACACAATGCGAAAGTAAACAAACCAGGTGTGGAGAATATGCAGTGGTGTGTGAATTATAAGAAGACAATTGTGGTCATCTGATGCGTTTGTGATTATGTGACGTGTGCCTATTGGCGCAGTTGTGTCGTATCAACTGAATTTAGGTCCACCAGCTCAGAATGATTTGCTAGGTTGAAGTGCCCGTCGCGTAAGTATCGCGCTCGATGCACGAACGCCTTGCAATGAAAAACGCCGTGCGAGGTAATCGTTGTCTACAAACCGTGAAATGATGTACTCGCTGTGACACGTCGATTGCATGGATCATGATCGTAATTCAAGTGACGCCGCTAAAACTATTATTGAGTGAGAAAAAAAGCTTTTGTTTTTAATGGCGTTGCATCATACTTCACATCATATTTGGAATCTTTGTTTTTGTCTAACGTGCGTTTTTTAGCATTTCGCGTGTATGTGTGCACGTATTACGCAGTGATAATTTGTTTCTATTAAACTCGTGAAACTTATAGTGCATAGACCCTTTTTTTTAAGCGCTTATCCCTTCTTGTGAAGCCTCACCCCCTCACTGTGCTTCACGAACAAATGAGGAGGGGGGAGCCGGAGAGCTGGGGCTTGACAATGTACGAAAGGAATGTACTTACTGATTGTGTCCACCGAGATTATCTATGTAGACATCTATATGTTTTCCTTTTTTTTTTCTTCGAGGATGCACGTGCTTTTCCTATGTCCGTGTGTATATTTGTCATCTTTTGGCTCCTGATTTTTTCATTTCTACATTTTTTCTTGTTTATTTTTTTTTTGTCGCTCTACCTGCGCGGAGGACGATGCTATAAAAGCGCATCGAAGCCTCGTAAATTTTCCCTTGATAAAGATCGGTTTCCGATCGAAACGTTGACAAATAAACTCTTCTGAGAAGCGTGTATCCTTTTCCTATTTGTCTTACGGCAACCGATGACAGCCTCTTCACAATCTACGTATAGATATATATAACTTCGCACAGATACACACATATATAGAAGGTAGGGGCCCCTCTTCTAGCAAAAGTGGTCTCCCCTGCTGTAATTCCCACTGGGTTGACGCAGTTATGTAATAAATAAATTATAAATTATCTAAAAAACTGAACGTTCAAGGGCTTAAGGGGTAATGGCAGTGCCAGTGCAAGTTGTCAAAGCGAGAAACAATCCCACGTAAAGCCTTTAGTCAACGCCACATTAGCCGGGTACATATCCTTGGCGTCAAATGAAGACGTCAAATGAAGCCTTGGCGTCTTCCTGAAACACGATTACAAGCACGGCGACTAGAGACGCAAATGCGGTATTTACGGCAACACAAGAGTCGAAATTCACAAAGGCGATCTCATGCCACTTCGCCATACTTCGCTTTGAGTCACAGTTGCCATAGTTACAGCAGACGGTGAAGAAAACTGGCGGCGAGAGTTTCGCAAAAAAATTACAAACGACCTTATTAAACGTGATTAATGTTCCTGTTTTGTTCTGTGAAACCGTAAAATAAAGTTTCCTTTATTTTGAGCTTTATGTTAAATCTGGCATTTTTTGTTTTAATATCATATTAGGTACTGCTCAGAAACATCGCCTATGAGATGTACATTACATTTTCGTATAGACTCCGAGATGAACGCGGCGGGGGGTGCGATTTAAACAACACATATATTGTTATGCTGACGCTGAACTCCGTGCCTTCTCAATTTATTTTATCTAGCTTTGCTTTCTTTATTTCAATATCAGTGCAGCATTGCAAAATAAGGTTTATATGAGTGAAAATTATTGCCATTGTTTAGGAACTACTTCGTTTGTAGCGCGGAGGCATGCAAAATATGAGCAATGCGGCCTCGTGGGCGGAGCTTATATTTATTCTTAGGTTGTCACCGACTATAGTTGGTACACCACTGCTTGCAAGCCCCGCCACTATCGGACGCAACTCGTCGATCATGGTGGAAACGGGGCGGTCTTTCAGCGAAGGGCTTATTGTCGCAATGTCTATCGCACTGAGCTCGTGTAGGCATTTCCGATATAGTTTATCACTACCTGGCATCGGCCGTTGGACACTTGCTTCGAAAGAGGCTGCCAAGATGCCCACCAGCCTGGTGCCGTGGAATCCCAGCATGACAGAGTGCACGGCAAGACCGGTGCGTCAGGTGAAGTTTATATCGGCCAAACCGGCCGATGTCTCAATGATCGCTTAGTACACGCCCTTTCGATAAATAACGGAACAGGGTCGCAGTGGCCGTTAGAATCGGAGTTTTGCGGATAAATCCGAATGGTTGAAATCCTACCGGCGAGTATTTATCGCATTTTTCGGATTTATTCGACAACACGGAGGTCTAATGATTACGCGCTTCATATTTGGTAGTAAACAACTTCTGTATAGATTACACGGAGGTAACGCACTGCATATCATTTATTCTGTCTTAAAGGATCCGTCCCCCAGGCCCTGGGGGACGGGCCCTTTTCGGTGTCAAGGAGCACGCGCGCTCGTAGCGGCTGCTGTGTATCCGAAGATCTGGTTGATCGAAGTGAGGTTGATGCGGATGTTCCCATTTATTGTCTTTCACGAGTTTTTACAAAGAAGGAAATTTGATTGAACTGTAAAGAACTGTTCTTTTGTTTATTTGTGTTTTTTATTTCTTATTTTGTGAATTTTAAATCGGCCGAAGCGGAGGAACTTCTGTTCGTAGCGCCTGCCTCTGCTCACCCTTCGGCGATATCGCAGGTTAGATCGCGCTCGGTTATCTCGCTCAGTGGCGTGCCAAGTCCGAATTGATGGGGCGTGCAGCGAACGGAAGCCGCAAGGAGCCACGTACAGACGACCGACCGAGTATTGGACGAAGATGGCTAAATCGGGGCATCCCGTGTTTTGCGAGGCTCTGTGGTGTGTTAACCCAGGGATTCCGAGTTCCGCGATAGTTTTCCTGGTTTCCAAAACGGCAAGTTGGGCCAGTTGGTTGGGATTCCTTTTTCACTCGGTTACAAGCACACACGAGGACAAGAGTCCGTTTCCTTCTGTTGTCCTCGTGTGTGTTGCGCTGTAACCGAGTGAAAAAATGAATTCTTGGTATCCTAGTGACAATGGGTGAGCGCACTTATTTGGGTTCATTATTTGAGAAGGTACTCATTTTGCGTCAGTACATGAGTAAACCCAGATCTCTGCAAGCCTGACAGGTCTGACATAAGCGCAGTGTCGCCAGGCTAATTCGTCATGACGACAGCCTACCTGATGCCGGCAAAATATGTTTAATGAAAGGATTGAATGCGTGTTGGCTCGGCTACACGGTTTGTTCATATTTTACTCTTGGCATGTAATTCCTTTCTGTTCATGCATATGCATGCAGCCAGTATGAAACTTTGAGGGCCTTTACTTCTAATGCTGTCCCTGAAATACTTGTAATGGACTCACTGATGCTTTTAGAAATCGTTTAACAGAGAATTTCGCTGGAGTCAACGCTTTGAGAAGTGGTCTTGTCTTCGTCAAGGCAATGCTGCTGCCCTCGCACACAACCTGAAGGCATCAAGTCTGCCAGAACGAGACTCACGTTATGAATGAAGGAAAGAAGGTGACTTTTCAGGGGCTCGTTTTTCTTTGTTAGGCACAATATTAATGGGAACTAAGAGACAATAATACCAAGGAAAGTATAGGGGATGTTATTTTTAGTAATTAGGATATAAATATGAAGAAAGTAAAGTGGACGAAAAGAGAACTATTTGTCAGCTCCCGTCTCGTAAAAAGATCACGTGTTACGTGACGCCAACAGGTAGAAAAAAGAGTGTTTCACACTCGCCGCCATGGCTGCGATTGGCGCTGACTAACACTCCAAGGTTTAAATCAACATATATACCACACAAAATGGACGGTAGGATGACCGCCGCCGTAGCTCAGTGGCAGAGAATCGGACGCGTTATTCAAGGTCGCAGGTTCGGTCCCTGTCGGCGGCAAGTTATCTTTTCGTCCACTTTACTTTCTTTACATTTATATCCCAATTACTACAAATATCATCCCCTATACTTTCCTAGGCATTATTGTCTCTGAGTTCTCAATAATAAATGCAGACATGTATTTCACCTACCAACAAGGAGTGAACGTTTTCCTTTTTCAATATATACAACAAAAACGTTATTGCAAAATTCGTCAATGCAAGTCACGAGAAAGTCTAAAAAAAGCGTCATGCGGCCCATTTTCACGCTGGGATGTGTGGTACAAATTCCGCAGTGTAATGTACCTACAATATTTTGAATGCACAAGTCGCGTGATTAAGGGCGCTTTGATTTTTATTTTGTTGCTCTGAGAACTTGGTTCAGAAATTTATCCAAACTGTCTCGTGCCATTGTAAATTAATCTAAGACTTGGGTTTTTGATAAGTTTGCGTGTTCGCGTTAACTCCTTACAAAATTTGGGTTGCCACGCTCAATGTGCACTGAGCACCCTTAGGAATACTATTTGCTGGGCATATACGTGTGATACGCTTAAAAAAGAAATAACTGGCCTATTACGAACACCAATCCTGCTGGAACTCTCGTGTGAAGCCACGCTGGCTGCCACAATGACGTTGAAATGATCGCGTGCTTCAGGGACAAAAGGCGTCACCGCAGCGAAGAAGAAAATATCCCTTCGTCTTTAGACGCTCGTCTGTGAAGGGCGAAATGCATAAAGAGGCTTCCGAAACTCACAGATGTTTGTGTTTTGTCTCCTGAAGGAGGCGCACTCCGCGTAGCGCACGCAAGGCGCAACTATTTCTTTCTTTTCGTTGTCTTTTTGCTTGCACCCAGTGAGGAGCTGTTCAGTCAACCGCAGCAGCCCGTTTCACCTCGAGAGGCCGGCAGCGCTTTTTTCCTCCCTCCGGGATGAAATATGAAGCTCCTGTTTTCGGATGCTGCTCTTCAGAAAATATTAGAGGCACAAATCGCTGCATGTGACAGGAGATGGGAAATGCGAATTCCCAGTGAACTCATAAATTCCGCTAGAAAAGATTCGAAAGAAACGGCAGCAAAACAAGTCGCTCATGGCATGGCCTGTTTTGTTGATCGGCTTAAACGAGGCTGTCATCCCGAAAGCGCTTATTGCTTTCGGCGTGCCATTGTGCGCTAGCTTTCCTTCTTTGCATGCGTATATATGGATATTAAAATCGATACAATCATCTCAAGAGTTACGTTTGAGCCCTAAATGTTCACAACCCCAAGAGAGGTTGTTGTTTTCACTAAGAAAAGGTATGCAGACATAAGAAGCCATTCCCGCGATACTCGCAGTCAGCTTTTTCTTTCAGACAGGCTGGTGCGCCAGACATTAGGAGTCCATAGTCCATTTTCTCTACGCTGCCGCAAAAAGATGCCCGCGAGATAGAACACTAGTTGCTACAAGCTGCGAATAGTGGATAAGTATGCCCCCAGCATTCACCTCAAAATATTTCCGTCTTACTATATTAATATTCGCGCCACTACAATGGAATACCCTAAAGCAGCCAGTTCGAACATACAAACAGCAATATAAACACAGAGGTTATACGGCATATTACTTTTTACTGGAAATAACACACATAATCACTTAGAATAGACTAGGTTCCGTATCACTCAGTTAAGTTAATGAGCGAGCGTTTTTTTTTTTTTGAAAAGGCGCTCAAGGAACGTGCAGTTACTGTGAGTACGCATGTTCGTCCTTGTCCGAAAAACGTCACAGGAAGGTCACCGAACAGCACTCCTCGTGATTGCACATGAAAACACGTATCAAATTTGCTATTACACGCCAAATGCACTCCGACAGCAGCAGCTAAACATAGAGAGCTCCCCGAAATGCGTGCTTCATAACGTATACGTGCAAATCAGCAAGCATTAGGCGCAAATATAGCGCGAATGTCTAAACGTTAACTGTGATGCCCAAGATGCGTACTACATGCTGCTTCTGCCGGTTGAACGGTGCAGTCAGCTCTGAAGACAACCGCTGGTCTCTTTTCGAGTTCATTTGCGCGCCCAATGTGGTCGGAGATGGTTGTTTACACAATATGTGAAATAAAATTTAAAAGATCACCGACGATTACGAAACTACCTAATGCGAATTCTGAGCGCACCTCTTTAGGTATTTTGATTTCGCGATAAGTCGAGCAAATGCGCATGCGTCGATGCGACGAGGCGCGGCGTGAGTGGGAGTAAAGAATGCTCGGTTTTCGCATCAACGTAGCGTGGGGAACCTGGTGCCGCCAACCTTCGCCGCCACTGGCTGACGCGACCGCTGCGCTGGGCAACAAAGGGTCCTTAAGAGTCTGCTAGAGGGTTTTACACATATTTGACCAACGCACGCCTTTTTCTAAGCCTCGCAGGTCAACCCACTTTCTCATGCCCGAGTGCGAGAGGCACGCGTTGCGCTGGCACAAGAAGCGCGAGCAGGCAAGAGGCACTGCAGGCGCTAACGCAGCGGCTCGCTGGCTCTCGTGGTGGAAGACTCCTTGGGGCCGTCTCTCTTCTGTCCTCGTTCCATCTATCGGTGACGCCGACGCCACCCGCGACACCGCTCAACGCAGGAACGAGCGCCTAAGAACTGCGCTCTGAAAAGTACCTCATGGGGTTTAACATGCTGAAACCACGATATAGAGGAGTGGAGCGCTTCAGAAATTTGAATCATTTCGTGTACTTTAGCTCTTTCGTGACCACGCCTATAGAACGTGTGTCACCGGTGACCCGAACGCGCCGAGCGATAACTTAAAAATACGGGTGCTCCTAGCAAGTAAGTGCACCATCCAGCACATTCTGTAAGAACTAATATTTCATTTCCGGTGTAGTTAGTTTTTTTTCCGAGCGGCGGTGATCTTTAACACCGACTCAAAAATAGCGGTTTGCTTGGTTGGCCCGCGAAAATGGCAGACGACCCAGAAGCGAGACCCTCTCGAAAATGTTCCTTTTACGATTCTATTGCATCTGCAAGCAATATTTCTGATGTTTCTAGCAGAAGTGACTCTGAGTATGATGTAAAATCATGGAAATATAGTTCGAATGATAAAAAACCGTAGAACAAGCCGGGATCGTAGTCAGGCGTTGATCAGTGCGTTACGCTTTCTCGCACATCCATCTTTTTACTCCGGTTGAAATGTCGTGAGGATATTGGCAATATTATATCTTCTATTAGTAGTGTGTCAACAGTATATGGTGCAGATTTTGTGAGATCACCTTCAGCCAGTACAGAGTAATGTTCAGCCCAAGGAGGTTACCCGGCCGTCTCCTCAGAGTAGTGTTGCGCAGTGAAACGATATGTGTCACAAGGAAAATCGGCGTTTATGCATCTTTTTCGCAGTGAAAGTAATAAACAGGATTTGTGTTAACAAAAATTACTATGCGTGGTTGCAAATCATGTAGAAGCAGTAGCCGAAGATGACGGTTCTTGGGAAATAGTCACGGCCGCAGATATGGTGAATTTCATTTTCCTGCCGCTCTATATGAATATTGTCGAGCTTCCACGACCACACGTCCCCAAAACAAGTAAATTCAGAACAATTCAGTTCGTTTCAATGCAGTTCGTCTTTATTTTATTTAAGAAAATAAAACTGAACAGAAAACTGGAGTGCTACCGACTCACGAAGCGGAGAAATTACAAAAAGTTCTATGAGATCAAGACACTTAACGACCGGACAAATTTCACTTGCAACACCTGTTTTGCCTAGTGGCAAAACAAAACAAAAAACACCTGTTTTGCTTAGTGGCAAAACAGGCGTTTTTAAATGCGAAGCATTTCTTAGCGAACCTTTGGCACTTTGAGCGTTTCTATCTACGTATCTATCTATCTATCTATCTAGCCGCCTACATCTGGGTGCTCTCATGGTCGCCTCCTTAACCCAGTGTAGACCAAAATTTGCATGGGAGGGTAAGAGGATTTGACGAATATGACTGTCGGGTCATGACATGAATAATGTGAAAATCATGTCGAGTACGTCGTCAAACCCTTTCCACTAGACATGTGTGGCACATACCCGTTTGACACGGGCCGCGGTGTACGGGTATGCGCCACAGGTGATATATCTACCCAGAAACGGTGAGAACGGACATTGGCAACTAAAATGCGAGAGCATTAAGAAAAAACAGCATGGCAGCGTTCACTTGCCGAATGGAAAGAATGGCACATGAGTGGGCGAGGCAACAGCGGTGTGGGCACCATGCTAATCCGCTGTCTGTTCATCACGCAGTTTGCCGGCTACCTTGCTGCCTCGATGTTCGGGGATGCCACAGCGCATGCTCCTTACGTCATGCAGTGGAGAGCGTGGTCAACGTTCCCTCGCCGTGTCATGGATGTGAACGACAGCGCACGTGTGGACTGCCCTATCTTCCTTGCGGATAACAGCCATGATTTCACCTTCGCTTCTTCGACTTTCACCCTGGATCCTGCACCGGACAAGGCTAACGTCACACTCGACGGCCCAATCATCGACAGACCTAGTTCGACGTCTGCATGGTCTACAGCTATAAAAGCGTCCCCGGTGGATTCTTTCATCAGTGGGCGAGGCAACAGCGGTGTGGGCACCATGCTAATCCGCTGTCTGTTCATCACGCAGGTATGTTACCTTGCCAATCCTCGGTGCATTCGTTCGGATGACCGATGTATGCTGCTGTTCCCTCGCCCACATGATCGCTATCACGGTTTTGTTTATATTTCATTGTACTCTGTGCTTCTAAATGCCGCCCGCAGACTTTTACTGAGCGGTGATGTGGAATCTAACCCGGGTCCTAACACCCGTTCTCAGCGCGATGCTGCTTCACAACCTCAGTTGACAGATCTTAATAGTGAACCCACGGTAGTGGAAATGTTGGCAGAACTACTAAATGGTCAAAAGAAATTGGCTCAGGATATTGCTGAAATCAAAATGTTTCAGTCATCTGTCAATGCGAGGTTTGAAGCTTTGGAAGCTCGTGTATGTTCTCTGGAATCACCATCAACGTCTAGTGGTACGCAGATTTCGAATGATCACATGCATGCTCAAATTCAACAAATAAAGAGCGCCATATCAACTCTCTCTAACAAAAACGACAGCTTAGAAAACAGATCACGTAGAAACAATATTATCCTTCATGGCCTTAGTGAAGGACCTGGCGAGAATCGTGAGGAACTATCCGCCATCATTTCCAAGTGGTTCGACGACACTCTTAAGGTTGCATGTCCGCGCATAGAAAGGTGCCACAGGCTTGGCAGTAATGTTAGAGACCGCCCACGTCCCGTTATCATGAAGCTCTTGGATTTTCAGGATAAGGTGGTCGTGTTAAAAAATTGCTATAAACTTAAAAACACTGGCTTCCGGGTCTCCGAAGACTTCTCTCCCCAGGTTCGTAATATTCGCAAAAGGCTCTGGGAGGCATCCGCCTGTTATAGGAATAACGGTGCATCTGTCCAAATTCGTTTTGATCATGTGTTCATTGACAAGGTGCGATACGACTGGGATAGTTCATCCAATACTCTTGTCAGATCATCCACTGGCTTAGCTAAACCCGCTGAATCAACCTCTGGGGAAACATCTTCTTGACCACGTGGCACCTACAATAAACTCTTCTTATTAAATATCAATGCCAGAAGTGTTGTTAGTAATTACTCCAAATTTCTTTCCCTCATCTCCTCTTATGCCCCACACATTGTCGGCGTTACTGAGACTTGGCTGCATGATGGAGTTCATGACTCTGAAATAACTCTCCCTGGCTTCAAGGTGGTTCGGAGAGACAGAGAATTCGGGAGAGGCGGCGGTGTGGCCCTATTTCTTCGGTCTCACCTGAACTTCTCTGTACTTCCTGCACCACCGAATACTGAGTCCTTGTGGTGTAAGGTCCAACTAGAAAATATGTCCTTGATTATCGGGGTCGTGTACCGACCGCCTGGTTCTGATGTAAAACATTTACATAATCTAAACCAATTTCTACAAAGTTATGTTGCTTCAGCGCCTAACATTATTTGCATGGGTGATTTTAATGCTCCTGGTGTGGACTGGTCATCTATGACAGTTAGTGGACATGAAGTATCCATCGGAAGAGAGCTAATCGACGTTTCGTTGTCTTGTGGCCTTCACCAAATTGTTAAGGACTCTACACGTAATGCTGCTATCCTGGACCTAGTTTTTGTCACTTCATCTCTAGCTAACTCCGGTTTTGAATGTGATATTATTGATGGCGTATCCGATCATAACGCTGTATTATTCTCAGTTCCGGGTATCGTCCCAAAATGCCGTTACACTTAGTGCACGTTTCGTGACTTTAACCATGCTGATGATCTAGCAATTACAGACACCCTTTGCGACTCTTTTCAAGAATTTGAGCTAAAAAGCGCCACCAGTGATGTGAATACGTTATCAGCTTTTTTCGAAAGTCTTGTCAGTAAGTGTATCAATTGTTTCATTCCTTTGAAAACAAAGAAAACAAACACTGAAATACCTTGGATGACTAGGGACCTCTTGCATTTGTCGCGTCGTGTGACCAGACTACGTCGAGCAAGACGCTCTGGTGACTTAACAAAGCTCCAACAGTTTGTTAACGCCAAAAACGAACTTTGTGCTAAAATTAAGGCAGCGAAAGAATTTTATTACAGGGTTACCTTGCCGAGGCTAATGAAAGCAAATCCCCGTAAATTTTGGAAGGCTATCCAACCATCTGGGTCTTCATCACACACGATGACAATTGACAACGTTGCAGTTTCTGATCCACAGACAATCGCTTCTGCCTTCAACGCCTACTTCCACTCAGTCTTTACAACTGACAACTCGGACATCCCTGTTTTTCATTCAGAATCTCACCCCGGAATAGACGATGTGTCAGTGTCAATTGAGGGCGTACTCAATCTCATTTTAAATTTAGACACCAAGAAATCATGCGGTCCCGACGGCATCCCAACAGCTTTTCTAGTTAGATACTCTCTTTGGTGTAGCAGATACCTCACAATTATTTTTAGAAAATCTCTCTCGTCAGCCACACTTCCTTTCTCGTGGAAATGTGCTTCAATTCTGCCCTTATTTAAATCGGGTAATGCTCAATTATTAAGCAATTATAGACCAATCTCTTTAACAGCGCATTCATGTAAAATGCTAGAGCATATTATATTTAAACATATCATGGAATTCCTTGAAACGAACAAAATCTTAAGCACTTACCAGCACGGCTTCAGACGCGGTCTTAGCACTATTACTCAACTTACAGAATTCGTTCATGACATCAGCAGCTCGATGGACATAGGTGACCAGGTTGACACCATTTTCATAGACTTCGCCAAGGCATTCGACACTGTCTCACATCCTAAATTATTGCACAAGTTGTTTGCCATATTAAAGAACGTGTCCTTGGTTGGCCGGATATCCGACTTTCTTTCGCAGCGTTCACAGTATGTGTGCTACAGCTCTACTAACTCGCCTTCGATGCCTGTTTCATCAGGTGTTCCCCAGGGTTCTGTGCTGTGCCCCCTTTTATTCCTGCTTTATATTAATGACCTCCCCTTGCACACCCCTGTGAAAATACGCCTTTTCGCAGATGACTGCGTCCTATATCATACTGTTAAATCTCCACTGGATCATGCCACTCTCAACAATTCCTTCTCTCACTTTTGTAGCTGGTCCAAATCTTGGCAAATGAATATTAACTTCTCCAAGACCGTCGTTATGTCATTTACCCGACGTTCATGCCCCTTGACTTTTGATTATGGTTTTAACAATGTTAGTTTGTGCAGGGTGAACGAATTAAAGTACCTCGGTATCCTTATGACACACAATCTCTCATGGTCTAAACACATTGATCACACATGCAACAAGGCTCTTAAGAAATTAGGCTATTTACATCGTACGCTCCGTCATGCTCCTCAAGAAACCAAACTGCTTACCTACAAAGCTCTCATTCGTCCCATCCTTGAATATGGTTGCGTGGTGTGGAACCCACATAAGAAATGTGACATTAAAAAACTAGAACGCGTTCAAAAAAGAGCTGTGCGTTTTGTATGCAAAAGATATGACACGGATTTTTCTCCGTCGAATTGTCTTCCTCACCTAGGTCTCACTACACTTGCGAAGCGTCGCCACGTTGAATGCCTCAAATTCCTTTACAATCTAATCAATTCTCCCCGCCTCGACACTCTAGACAGCTATCTTCAGTTCTCCAGACCTTTATCTACGCGGAGTGACCACGCCCTTAACATTAAAACTTTTTTCACCCGCACTGACATGTTCAAATATAGCTTTTTTCCTGCAACTATAGAAGCCTGGAATTTGTTGCCCGGAAGTGTGCGTTGCTTACCACTGAAAGAATTTCTGGAAGCATGTTCATGAATGTTGATTTGCTGTTATTGCTTTGTTTTCTTTTCCCACTCCTGCAATAGCCTCATTGAGGCTGCAGTATGTAAAAATAAATAAATAATAAATAAAATAAAAAATTAGAATCCCAGCAGGAATCGAACCCAAGCATTCTGCGTAGCAATCAGGTATTCTACCACTGAGCCACGCCAGGTCTATAAAGTGGTTTGGAAAAACAGCCTACGCAGGCGTAATATCGGTGCAACGTCAATTGTGGTTGTGGTGCTTCTAATTTTACAAGAACACAATGAGCACTACATGATACTCCTACGATGTGTACTCCTACGATACAAGCGTCATATCAGATTAACGTCTGTGATTCCAGTGTTGGCTCCGCTTTTATAGCAGTTTAATAAACATTACATTAGTATTCCTATGATTCAGCAAGCTATATTGAAGCATTGCCGCGACCCCGGAGGAATACATTAACGATAGTTACATATCAGATTCACATCACCGCACCGTGAGGGTGAGCAACTGGGCGTGTTGGTAATGCATGATTCGAATTTGTAGGCTCAAAGAAGACACGGACGAGAAGGGAGACACACACACAGGGCGAGGTAGGAATACGAGGTAGGAATACCGGAGGCCAAGTTCATGGCACTCTTAGAACTGTACCTCAGGTCCACTTATGTTGAATGGGATAGCCGTCTCTATCTTCAGAAGAGCGGCGTTTGCATAGGGTCTTGTTTAGCTCCGATTTTAAGTGATTTATTTTTAGCTCAGGCAGACAGATCTATCGCCAGTCTTATTGAGGGTAGTGGCGTTACCAAAGTTTTTAGGTTCGTTGATGACTTCTTAGTTTTTATTGACAATACCTCCATTGATGCCGACCTAGTCGTTAGCGAGACTTTGACAACTTTTAGGCACATTTTATCTCCAATTGAAGTGACTCACGAACTTTCGGCTGATTCAACCATAAGGTTTTTAGATATGCGATTATTTTTCGAGACTAACCATGTCTGCTGGCAGTACGAGCCTCGGGCGAATAAACCACTGCTACCCTTTAGCTCCTGTCATTCTAAGCTTGTTAAGCGTAGTATCGCCAACCTCTGCTTGCTAAACGTTTTCAAGAAATCCTGTGCCCATCGTGTAGCGGAGAGTTTCGGCAAGCAGGTAAAGCGCCTGGAAGAGGCAGGCTTTCCGCAAGTTGTACTGGTTTCGGTAGCTGAAACAATTTTGAAGAAATCGCGAACCCGCCAAGTGACCCAAGAGCCATCTCGTGAGAAAGAAAAAGTGGCTGTGATACCATATCTTCATCGCGTGTCCCACAACTTAAAGAAGATTGCTGAGCGAGCAGATGTAAAGGTGATCTCTGCACTTCAAAAAGGTTTACAGCGCAAGAACGATTAGGAAGTTAGCGAAGTTATTGAAGCTGATTTCATACATAAGCTAGGAGATAAGTGCGTTAGTGCTCCCTCTATTGCGCTTCTAAATCAAGAAATTGATTACCTGGCTGGGTTTTAGGGCACACGTGGTGATATGCGCGCTGTATTGGAGATGATGAGGCAACGATGGCAGCACATGTACATCCTTTCTTTCTTTTCTTGTCTAGCGCCCTCTCCCTTGCCATGTATATATCCACTTCTTATCGAAATAAAGACTAGTTGGAAGTCAGCGCTCTTTACCTCTGTTGTCTCGTCCCTTCCTAATCGTTCTTGCGCTGTAAACCTTTTTGAAATGAATCCACACCAACTTGCCCAAGCATCAACCCTTGCAAACTTCTCTGCACCTTTGAAAATGTCTAAACTTTGCAAAATGACGAATCCTTGCCTCCGAAAAGCACCAGCCTGTACCATAAACCATGAAATTAAATATGTCGAATGCCAGGTTGGCGTGGTCTACGATATTCCCCTGTCTTGTGGCAAAAAGTACGTAGGCCAAACTGAGCAGTGTTTAAATGACAGGCTCAGGCAGCATTGCAACAATGCTAGGAATGGCAGAGAGGGTCACCTGGCTATACATTGCAGAGATTGCAAGTGTGTACCAGATTTTCGCGCATGTTCCGTGATTGCCAAAAGTCGAGACAAGTGGACTAGATTGATAATTGAGGCACAGAAGATTATTGAAGCCGGTGATCGTTGCGTGAGTGTGGCCTCCGTATCTTTATCGCAGAAAGAGTTGCAATATCTCAATGCGACTGCGCAGCAAAAAACATGACAACACTGTGTGCATAAATAGCATCTGTTTTTCTTGGAATAAACATTGTTGGCAGTGGCGCCCTGTGTGTGTGTCTCCCTTCTCGTCCGTGTCTTCTTTGCGCCTACAAATTCGAATCACGCACCGTGAAGTGCACTTCGTCAGCCACAATGACGCAGTGTCCACTTCATTTCTTACGAGGCTGGGCGATGGCCTCATGTTGACCGAGGATGATGCCAGATTGGTTGGCAGCCACTTTGTAGACTAGGCAACGTAGGTCACATACGCCCAGCTAGTCTACGAGTACGACAAGCGCCATCCACTGATGACGACTCACAATCGACTCACAATTTGTCGACGAAATGACCGAGGCGTCCACGAATTCCAACAGCTCTACTATACCACATACTTGACTAGACATGGACCCCTCGTCAACACGATCACGACCGGATACTATAAAAAGTCATGACCAGCTGCTGGTGCTCACTGATCACGGTGATGATGACCTTGTTCAAGAACAGCCAGGAGCTTCTTCCACACATGCACACGGGTTCGTGAAACGTGCGTGCGTTCTCCATCATAAGGGACAAGTATAAGCACTACATATCAGCTGCCGCTTGTGGTGTTGGTAATACCCACGTTGCCGTTGGCAGCGTTACCCAACCGTAAACATCTGGTATATATAACACATATGCGGCTCTTCAACGTATATGTGTGGGTATAAAATTTATACAAATCTTTAGCGTTATTTTGTAACGTGTCACTCAGTAAAAAAATTACGCTGTCACACCCTCGAAGACCAGCGCCAGCTGGTAGCGAGGGCTGTCGACGCGGCGAAAGCCTATGGTTTCCTGGAATGGGGAGACCACCCCAAAGACCATACCTAAATGAAAAGAAAATAAAAATGTTTATTCTCTCTCTCTCTCACCTTCCCGCCGCATGCTTCGCATAACATCGACTCCCACGGTACGTGGGATCTGCCGAATTTTTTTTTCTTTTTTACACCTCTAACATTACAGACGTGGTTCCACCTATTTCGGCAGTGTCAGACATTGAGATGTGAAGACTTTTTGCAAGCTTATAAGCTTAGAATATTATTATTGCGTACGGTGAAGCCATACGTTAAGATGTTTTGGTGGCGTGTTCAGTCCTACCATTTGGTATCTGAATTTTTTTGCTGCTATTTAGCATAGCTTAATAAAATAGCGATGGATAAATAGAAAATGTATTCCTCTTCTTAATTATATTTACTGTATTATATTGTGTAGAAAATTTGTAGAGAAAAAAATATAACCGTGCAACCTGATGGAACAATGCAGTTTTCACTGAGCAGACAAAAAAAAACAGAAAGTAACTCATACGCTGACACTCGCAGACATTCGTTTCATCGAGGAGCGGTGCGCGCCCACGTGCTTATGAAATGTGCTGGTGTTCCAATCGTGAGCCTACCAAGCGCAACACATGCAAAGCAGCTTAAGAAAAAATCTTCGCAGCAACAGTTAATGGCTGTGGACGTACGACTAGTCAATTGCAGGGACAATGTGTGTTAATATATTTGCAAGACAAAGCTCGATCCATGTGCCGTGATTTCTGGCGTTAAATTATAGTAAGAACTGAAAGCGCACACTTCGACACACATTGAACATGTTTTAGTGTGTAAATATTATGTACAAGAAGGAAAACCTGGGATACTTCGTGACAGTTCATTTCTGAACAGCTTACAGCGCTGAAGGGACGAGCACGAAGTTCAATGAAGCTGACAACCCGAGCGCTGACTCTCAACTAAATTTTGTTAAAAGAAACGACACGATTAAATACAGAAGTCAACCACGTTTCCACGAAAGGACTGCGCATGTGCAGCAGAGTCATCCAGGTGATGTCAAAGTGCCAAAACACGTGGAGCATACACGTGCGTGCAGAAACAAACAAATACAACTAACAAACAAAAGGGCGCAAAGAAACCTTTTCCTGTTTTATTCAAGAAGACATGCTGGAAGTTAGAAATCGCACTTCCTCTTCGCTAAGCGCAACGGACGGGTGGCTCATGCACTCCTCCCCATCGCTCTTACTGAGCATTATCCCCTGTTGTGCCAGAGCACCTGACCGAACGGGGAAGCGAATAAACATCTGCACTTCATTGGAAGTCCACGGCATCGCGGTCAGCGTCTGCCCTGCGACCAAGCAAAAGGGCCAGCACCTGCGACCTGGAAGCAGGGATCAACCCCTGCATGCTTTGTCTGCGATCGGAAACACCCCGTCAACACCTGGGACCAAGGAGAAGCGCCATCAAACAATGGACTGGTCCCTGATTTAAGGCCGTGCCCTTCCGTTGTTAGAGGAGTCGCCCCAACCGACTAGGTCGGACTGGCAGGCTTGTTGACGGAGATCGGAAACATGTAAATATTCTGTACATAAAGTATTTTTTCGTCCATCTTCTTGTCATCATGACGACTCCTGGCACGACATCCACTCGTAGTCCCCACGGCTACGCTATCCGAGTCGCAACAATGGTGACAGCAATGGGATACCACGGCCCGTATCCTCAGCTGGGCACTAGAACCGCGACCCCAGTCGCAACGCCCCCTCGTGTTCTGATGTTCGTGCCGGAACAGTCTGTTTCCCTCACCATCGGCTCCCATCCACAGTCTTTGCAGTGTGATGGCAAGTGCAAACCGCCTGTAGCCCTCAGCGAAGATAGATGCTCTTTCAATCTAATATTCACGCATCGCCCGGTGTGTCCCATATATACACGCCCGCATAACAATGGCAACCTGTAAACAACACCTGGCTTGGGTCTGACGAGTCTGCCTTTCTGCTTCTCGGAACATGAGTTGCAAGTCGTACCGGACAGTTTCTTATGCAAACGGGTACAGATAGTGGAGAGTTTATCAGGGGTAGATAAGGCCACACGCACCCCATATTTACTTCCTACATTCTTCAGGCAGTGCGAAAAGGCAGTGCGTACATAAGATACAACCACCGGCCTTTTTTTTTATTGCGCACCTGGTCTTTTCTGCTTTTTGCCTCATTAACACCTTTAACCCACTTGATCAAATTATGTCAGGCTGTCATGAATTCCATTTCCGGGTAGCCCCGCAAATGGAAATCGTGAAATGGAAATCATGAACTCCAATTCCGGGTAGCCCGAAAATTGAATCAAGAATCTTTGAACTTCGTCCTCATTCCTTTAGTGCTGTAAGCTGATCAAAAATTAATACTATGTATTTGAGGGAAATCATGCAGAAAGGAGGTGAGTATGCATGGTCAGTGTAGAATGTTGTGATAATTTTTATTGTGATAGCAATTATATGCACAGTCTCGGTTGGTTTTCGCCGTCGCCGCCGTCATGCACCGTAGATGTATAAGTATGTATACATAAAGTCCCAAAGAAAAATAATTCAGGAAAATGCTTCCAAGGCGCACAATCGAACCAGCGACCTCTCGTTCCGCAGCGCGTGGCGCCAACCACTACGCCACGAAGCACGGATCCTCCACATAGCTAATGGCGAGCGTTATATACACACCCTTTACCGCTGGCAGGACTCGGAAACGGCAGGCGCTTATAAACATTTCTTCATTACCAGCGAGATGACGCGAGGAGCGCAACGGGCGCATTTAAAAGTCGTCAGCCAGCTCACTCGCTTCTTCTAATATTTGCATAGGGAGAACCTTGCCCTTCCGCTGCCTGCTCGCGCGGTAGTTGCTGCCGGGGGGCGATGTTTCTGCAGCGTAGCAGTGCGTCCATCACGGGCCGCTTTTGTTGCTATCGTATTCATAGCTTCGCCCTTGAGGCGAAACTGAATTTTTTTCCACAAAAGGATCGTCGTCGACACTGCGTCATATCCACGCAAGTACACAAGGCGCTCGTACAGTTGTGATCAGGTGATTTGTGATATTACTTCAAAGACACATGAAACCATTCAGGCGCCAGAGACAGTACATGTAGTCACGACTTGAGGGATTGTGACACCAGAGTATTCATATTGAGTGTAGAGGCAGTTCGTTTGAGAAATTAATCTTCAGCTGCCAGAAACGTGAATAACGGATGTAAATTATGAAAAGAAAGCATTATATCAGGTCCCTTTACACAAGAAAATAAAATGATGATCCTTCTTTTTAATTGAACGGATGACAAAGTCAAGAGCAACCTCTGGTTCCCACCATGAGCAAATCGCGCATTAATGCTAGCTACGTGGGGGAAAATCGCCCATGCGTCGAGCATAAAGCAAGTCCTAACAGTCTCTCATAGCCATGGTGGTACGAGCCCATGTTTTCAGCGTGTGAATATTTGAAAAGCACCTTTCCGTTGTGAACGCTGATCGGCCCCGACATCACAACTTGTAGCAATGAACGAGTCCCAAGCATCGACGGCCTCTGCGGACGGTACGGCCCACAATGATTCTCTCGGTGCCACATCGGAAACCGCAGACTATACTCAATGCGAAGCGCCTGTTTGGGGTTTGTTGCTATCGTGCTATTCTTTGAGCCGTACTTCACTTCAAGGCTTCTGCAAATGAGGCTAGCTCCGGAAGTGCCTAAGTATTTACCCAAGGAATCGAGGACAACAGCTGGAATACATCCATCTTCTCAGAAGGAAGTTTTTGGACGATGTCCACGAACTACATTATTGAACACCAATTAACTTGATTTTGAAATTGATTAATTCGTAGCGTAATTGAAGCACGGACATATTGCAGCATGCGACGCACTTCTTTGAACCCTTGTGTGAAGGTTCGTGTCCCCACTCATTACGCCCTGCAGTCGTCCCTTTTGTTTCGGACGCCACGGTGCTACAACCATCTACAAACGGGAGGATGGTGTGACCATTGTCACACTGGGTGGGCAGAAGAGGGAGGAGCATTGGCGGTTTCTTGTAGAAAAAAAAAATCACAGCATATCCACGGAGTGAATGATGATGAGTGGGCGAAGCTGCGGAGATTCATCGGTAAACCGTGAATCTTCCGTGAATTCTGCCCAGTACATCATCACCGACGTGAGATCGGGCGCGTTTATACTAAAGGTAAGATGAGTTATGACGACTTGCAGCTCACTTTAATTGTACATGTACGCTGTGAATTTTCATTGTTTAGAAAACCATTGCTTTCGAAAAATCTGGCGTTTTGCTTTTACAAAACATCTGGCGTCTTTCGTTTTGCTTTTACAAAACATCTGGCGTCTTTCGTTGGTTTATTTCATCAATCAACGGCGTTTTGAACAAAATTTTTATTGTTTAATCACGCACAGGAGAAATCTCACCAGGCACTACCCTGGAGGTAAACAATGGCTGCTAATGGGAATGAGAGACAGAAGAAGTCGGCTTTTAGCTAACACTTACACTTCTACTTCTACTAACGTTTCTTACTGGAACATGCCAATGGCTGCTAATGGGGAATGAGAGACAGAAGAATTCGGCTTTTAGTTAACGCGCACGCTGCGAATTTGTTATTGTTCAACAACGCACAGGAAAAATCTCCCACCGGCACCACCTTGGAGGTCAAAGCGTAAGACTTGTTACGGACTACGACTACTACTACTGCTACTACTACTACGACGACGACTACGAGGGACGAACGGGTGCCGCCTTAAGGAGCTTCGCCCCTAAAAAAGCACAGGTAAAAGGTGGGCAGCGGGCCATCGAAGATCCCAAGTCGAGCTGCGCCTCTTCCGAGCCCAATGCCAAGCACAGAACCCTATCTCGGTGGACGGATAAAATGGGAAGGTAAACATGGGCGGATCTAGGAGGGGAAACGGAAGTACGTGCCTTCTGGGGTGGGGGGGGGGGGGGGTGGATGAGAAGGCCCTGGATACGTCACGTGCTTCTATAAACTTAAGGGTGCAGTAGTGAAACACCCGGTTGTCGCCACCTGACCGGAAACAACAACTATGGCGTCATACCACCGCGTAAAGCTTGAACGAAACGGTAGGTTCTGCTTGGCGTTTCATAAGTATCGCTATTCGCCAGTGTCACTGCCTGGCCCGTGTCGCAGGGTTCCTACGCCGTGCAGCCTTCCGGTTCTCACTCTTTCACCAGCATCGCTGCTCCCGTGACTAGACTCGACAGCGACTTGCTGCTCTACCAATGACGTCGCGTGTCACGTTTCTGCTCAGGTGGCGAAGAGCGGAAGTTGCGGTATTTAAGGTATTGAAGCGCATGGATCCGCCAGTCGTGCATCACAAGCAGTGTTCGTTGGCCTTTTTTCCCTTAAAAGCTAAAAATCTAGCGAACGTAAATGCCTCATACCTTTGTTTGACACAACCTTACTGAAAAGCAACAGATAATGAAGCCAAGGAAGGTACATAGGACATTAATTGTACTACCTTAACTGCACTGCAGTAATTATGACATAAATGAGATGAAAGTGGCAGCTACCGAACCTACAACCTCCGTGTCCGACGCTCTACCAATTGAGCTACTGCGGCAGTCGTCCCGCCATCCACTTATTCGGGTGCACGCAGACCTGGGAACGTTAGTGAGCGCCGCTCGTGGCCATGACGGCGAGCGTGCAATACCTTCTTTTTAGGGGCGAAGCTCCTTACGCCGTGGGTCTGTCCATCCTCCGTTTGTAGCGCTGTAGTAGCCACCCCTAGCTCGTGAGAAGCGCGCGTTCTGGTACGCAGTAGAAGAAGAAGACGACGTTGACGAGTGACACGCTCGTGCGTGTTCGCCTGTGTGGCATTCTTTCTTCTTTACTGCGCGCGTTCTGGTATGCAGTAGAAGAAGAGACGACGTTTCAGAAGTAACGCGCCATGAGGCTCCCTCTTGGCGCGCTTTCTCTTTAGCTCGGAGTCGCCAGATGGAAGACAAGGCTGCGGAACGGAGGGCACGGAAGGCGGCGGCAGCGCGCGCTGGCAGACAGAATCCTGAGGTGAGAGCCCGCGAGGCCGAAGCTTCACGTCGACGCCGCGAAGTAGATTCCGCCGTTCGAGCCCGCGAAGCCGAAGCTGCTCGACAAGCTGCACGGCTGCGGCGAGAATACCCCGCCGTTCGAGCCCGCGAGGCCGAAGGCGCTCGACAAGCTGCACGGCTGCGGCGCGAAGACCCCGCCGTTCGAGCCCGCGAGGCCGAAGCTGCACGGCTGCGGCGCGAATCGGATCTTCAAAATGTGAAGGACCGTGAAGCGGCGAGAAAGCGCGCGTACCGGCAGGCAGGGCCCGAGGCTGTGCGAGCACGTGAAGTGGCTGCAAAACGCATGAGGCGGGCTCTGCCCGGAGGCGCCGTGGCGCGCTTCCAGCGGGATTTCCTTGATAACAGTTTCGGCCATAGTTGCGGTGTGCAACAGATTGTGGTTCTCAAACAATGTAGTCACAATATCTTCCATCAAGAAGGACCACGCTCGCGCCAATGCCATCGCCGTGCTGCAGCGCGAGTTTGCTTCGCCCCACTCATCATCATTCACCTCGTGGATATGCTGTGATTTTGTTTGTTTGTATTTTAGCCAGCTGGCGTCCCGTAGAACATGACGGCCTGAAAATTCACTCCTTTCATTAAAGGGGTGGTGCCGTCTAATTTCGAAGCTATAACAAGCGTGTTGTGGGTTTCCACTGTATGCAAGGACACACCACACGAAGGGTCAGACACAGCAGAGGTTTAGAATATATTTTAATTCACTTCCAAAGTGTACCTAAATGCCCATTCTCCCGATCGAAACCCATCGCTAGCGCACCGACTGTGACGTAGCTCTGTGGGAGGGGCAACGAAAGTTGTAGTGACGTCACACCAGATCTGCTGTAGTGACGTGATTGACCTCCGGACCTCCGCCAACTCCGCAACGTACGTACCGGCAAAGCATCGGTTGCTACATCACTCGCAGAGTTTCGATCGCTTCCTGGCTAAGTGCGTCACAGCCTTGTGTGGTCACGTGACCAAGCCCCCTACATTGCTACGTCACGGCCCAACCACGGTGCCCAGAAAACGAAAGCCAATGTTGTCCGCATAAAAAGGTGATATTAAATTATTTAGCGAGAATACATGAATCTTGGTGCATGTATCATGCTTCCAGGAGCTATAGGAAACGCTTACAGCAAAGAACGCGCAAGCCACAAATTTGCTGGCACCACCTCTTTAATTCATACTGTGCTTGTATTATAATCCTGTTACAGCAATGCACTGTCCTGGGGGGGGGGCGGGGATCGGAGATCTCTGTTCGTTCCGCGTTCGTTCTGGTGGTGTTACGTCACAAAAGTGGGCGGTCCGCAGCTCTCTTCCGCCGAGAGGAAGAGGACAGCCAATCGTCAAGCGGTGAGCCGCGAACATTCCGGAAGTAGACGCGCATCATTTGTCCTCCGCAAGGGGACCGTATATTTCAAAACGAAGTGTTACTCGCCTTCTAACAAATACAGTTGTTATACGAAAAGATATTGTTTTTCTTTTCAAGCTCAAACAGTTTCTGAAACAGCAATAGGTTTGAGCGCTGATATTTATTGGTGTTAGTTTTTCTAACGTGCTCGCTATGTGAAGTCGCGCACGCGAAAAAAAAAACAGAAAAGTAGCGGTTGGCGCAGTTTTTCAATATGTCGTCCCACCGGAATGTCTGGCTTGGCTCCCGGGTGTCGAATCGTCAAAAGGAGCTTCTGCTGGCTTTTACAAAAGAGCACCCAGAGATACCTACGCCGTCGCGCCCGCTGGGGCCGTCGTTCACGAGTGAGGACCGGGACGACACGTGGCAAGAGCTGGTAGCGCTTTTGAACTAAGAAGTCTCTGCGCGTAAGACCACAGCCCACTGGCAGGCCCGTTCATTTTGTTCGCACTGTTCGTTTCGAGAACAGAAAGCGACGCCGCACTCGCTCATGTCTTCAAACGCATCTCGCACCTCCAACCGCAAGAGAAGCACACGTCGCAAGCGCCATTTTCTCAAAATCAGCTGTATCATGCCGTGCGAAGCCGTTTGTTCGCTCGAGAGAACGCGTGCGAACGGTCTCACGCTCCGTTCGTTTGTAGCAGACGACATGCTCGTTATGACGCGGTATGACGTCACCAAAAAATAAAAGATCAAGCAAAATGAAAAATGGCTACGCCCCTCAGAGAAGTGGCTTTTTCCGGCTTCGGCCAATCGCGTACGCCACCAGAATGGGTACAGAACGAACTGCGCAGAACAGAGATCTCCGATCACCCCACTCGTTATGCCGCGATATGACATCACCAAAAAAGAAAAGATCAAGCAAAAAAAAAAAAAAAGAAATTGCGACACCCCCCTGCCTTGAGTGGCATCTTCCGCTTCAGCCAATCAGCGCGCTTGTTCTTCCCCAGGAGAACGAACAAGCGGAACGAACAGATCTCCGATCGCCCCCCTGATGACACTGGAATTATGTGCTGACTGATAAGCGTACGCAGTGCTTTCTGCCGTGCGTTGCCATGTACTACACAAAGGATATGGGAGCGTTGTCAAGCTACTTTGTTTTTACACCCGTGTGCCTCCAACATGTATGTAAACATGCTCGTTTAAAATAAGTAAACTAAACTAAAACATTCCAGCAGGGTCAAGCAACGCTCGAAATATCGTTAGCAGAGTCATAGCACGACATACAGGGTGTTTTTTTTTTCTTTTTTAGACAACGCAGATTTTTGATAAAAATGCGATCGAAGGCAGGAACAAGTTGTCCGCGCACACACACTCTGCGTCGAGGCGGTAATACTTTAAAGATTTTTTTAGCAAATGTCGGTAGTTATGTTCCTAATTATTATCTTGTGGGCAGTTGTTTAGATGGAAAAGTTGCAAGACGTGATATGCGGGGCATACCTGTTTTTTAGAAATCCCAATAAAACGCACACAATTTGAGAACTATTCATCGAAATTGAAGGCCCCGGTCAAGCCGACATCGAAACCGAGCGAGCCGGGCGCGCACGAAATGCCGCCGCGTCCGAGCGGAAGATCACGTGACGAACTTTGGAAAAAGGCGTGCCGCAGCAGAATCTAATAATAACTGTCGGGGTTTTACGTCTCAAAGCCACGATATAATTAGGAGGGACGCCGTAGTGAAGACATGACATGACACGACAAGAACTTTATTGGAGTCCTGAGGAACTCGAATCTGGGGAGGCGGAGGCCCCCAGATCAAGGTGGTGGCTCCGCCCACGATGTCGAAGTTCGGTTACGATGTCGTGGGTCCTCTGGACAGGCCGTAGTGAAGGGCTCCGGAAATTTTCACCACCTGCTGTTCGTGCATCAAAATCCAAATACACGGGCCTCTAGCTTAAATTTTTCCTCCACTGAAGTGTGGCTGCCGCGGCCGGAATTCGATCCCGCGACCTTAGGGCCAGCATTCCAGCTCTATAACCACGAGGCCACCGTGGCATGTCGCAGCAGAATGCGGTCGATAAAATTGGCAAGTCGTCTCAAATACATAAGTGAACCGCTTATTCTTTTCTCGTGATGTTTCATGTTTATCTGATACTTGGTCGCTGTACCCAAGAAAAACGCAATTTCCACTGTGTTCCCATTGCATTGCCTAAAACTAGGGCGCAGCTGCTGCGGCGCTTCATCTCGTCGACAAGTGAAAAAGTTGTTTGTTCCTATTTAGAGCTTGAGAAAGAAGATAAGCACTGCGTGAGGGTTCGGTCTATGCCCGTAGTTTCTTTGCAGGATGTCGCAGGAAACTGGCTGCTCCTATGAAAGTCGAGGGTCAGGTCTCCTATCTGGTGCAGATGGTCAATGGCGACATGCACCAGATGCATCTCAACCCATTGATGCGTGCACGGCCGTCAGCAATGTCTTCACAGCCACCGCCCGACGACCACTTCCGGCTTCCTCCGGTACACGAGCACCCGTCGACATGAGACCCGGTGCCTCCAGTGTTAGTCCTGTCTACACGAGCGAGAAAAGAGAGCTGAGATCTACCGGAACCCGATGAACGGTCGTTCTTTAGGGCTCCCGCGTTCAAACCCTCTCCATCGTATTTAGCCTTTTAAACGGGAGGAATGTTAGGCACCAAGCACCGCTCTCTGGATGTACGAAGCCACACTATAGGCTGCCTCGGTGTCCGGACTAACCCATGTCGGAGGTCTACGCGCAGGAAGATTCCCCGTACTTTGCTAATCGATGTTCCGCCAAAGTAGGCGCATCATTAGGTGTTCTGCACAGGAATGAACTTCGTGTAAGGCAACCAATTGAGTGTAGACGCGAGAAGGCGGGCTGCAACTTGTCTGGGCCTTTTATGGCGGTGACAATTACATGGACACTGCAGGCGCATGTTCCCCGTCGCCGTCATCGTGAGGTTCGGTATAAAGTGCAAGTGTGACGACATTGCTTTCTGCGTCCTATGTTCAATGTGCGAGTGAGAGCGTGCGAAGGCAGCCGATGATCGCGGTTCAGACGGAGACGAAGCACGTCGACCGACTTCTGGAGCGAGAAAAGAGGGTCTCGAAAGGAAGGGGGTGCGTATATATGGCACGAACTGCGTACTTCGACCGGCCAGGCACGGTCGCCCTGTCTTGATAGGCATCAGCATGCGGCTCATGCCATTGTATGCGCCATGTTCCCACCGTTCAGTTTGCATTCGGGCGATATACAACACGATCGTCCTTCGCTGATTGCAGCGGCCGCGCTTGCTTACGCCAGCGTTTCGCTAAGTTACGCGAGTTGCGATGCCAAAGGCTTCTTGTCTCGCTTCGTATAACATTCCGATTTATTGCTATCGCATTCATTTCTTGGCCCTAGCGATGAAACACGGACTTTCCTAACAACTGTTGCGTGACGACCTAGCCGGCGCCCTGTCGTAAGGTCGCATTACAAAGAATGGAGCTGAGAAGCCCCACAGTAGACGCAAACATCAATAAAGTCCGCTTCAGAATTGTACCCTTTGTCTACGGCATTTCCTTCGCGTACCATCAAAATTTAATACATCTTACCGCTTCTTCATGCAAATACGGAAAAATAGTGACAACGTAAATTTATTCGAGTGACTAGTAGGTGCCATTGGTTCGCAATTTCATGCGGTGAAACTTGTATATCATGAGGTCATAATAAAGAACAAATTTAGGCAGTGACCTCACGTCTTTCTCAACAATCTAGGAACATTTCCGTATTAAATGACGCGCGATTCCCGCATAAGCTGTGATGCACAATGTCATCAAGACTAGTTGCGGATCGTTTAATAAATGTGCGTTTGATGGAGCAGATGCCACGAATGCGTTCACATAAAGGGAGTCTCAAAGGACAGGCTTCCTCCAATAAAAGACCCCCTTAAGTAATCAGCCCGTCAAGGTTCTTGTTCTATTCTTCGGTGAAGAAGGTGGCTGATAAATGGGAGCTCATTTTGCCAGGTCTTTCTCCGACCATAGCCATTCACTGCAAGTGGGCAATTTATCTTGTTCAGTGCTCTGAGATGAGCGTCCTTATTCAGTCTGAACCGAGCGCGTTTACGAACTGTGGAGCTGGCCTCGACGATTAATGGCGCCGCCATGGTCTATCGCCGCATATGTCGCGTTCAGTGGTATTTACTTTTCACGCACACGGGCACTACCACAGCTTTTTTCACCGGCTTCTGTTTCAGCACTTTTTTCGGGAACTTCACTAAGTTTTTGGCAAAATAGAACGCTGTTCCCATCTACTCACATTCTTGGAGTATTTTCAACCTTTTATTGAGTATGTTCCGATCATAAACCACGGTTCCCATGTATGATGTAGGCACCCCTATACGAGTAGTGGTTATCTAGAGTAACTTGACAAAAACTCATATAAGAAAAAAAAAATCGCGGCGCCAGTTATACGAGGGCAACAAACGCAAACAGGTGTCCGTCCTGTTGCTTATGTTCATTAGCCTCGGAAAATTTCTACGACGATTTTTCTACGAATATGACTCACCACCGACTAACTATCTTAATCTGGCATTCTGCGTGAAAAAGTAGGCAACAAATGCGTGCACAATTAAGCCATTCTACGACAGTGTATATGCGCCAATAGGCAGTCATTTACCTTTTTCGTCTTAAACGCGTTCGCATTTCATTGTTTCAAGGGAACCCAAAATAAAGTTTCAATGAAGCGTGTGCATTTATAGCATTCACTGAAATCAGGGTACTCTAAAGGGGACTTGCCGAAAGCATTGAACAACAACATTCCCAGTTAGATGAATTCTCGTCATATTAATGTCGTACATTAGCTGTGGTGGAAGCAAGTACTTTATGTGTAAATGCCCCTGGCCTAAGAGATGTTATACTGTTGTGCAGTGTTGGCGGTAACGCGTTACAAGTAACGGTGTTACCGGTAACGCGTTACTTTTTTCGGTAACTTAGTAACGTACTCGTTACAATTTAGGAATCGTAACGGGTAACGTACTTACGTTAACATTTTTCGGTAACGTGTGGCGTCACGTTACTCTTACTTTTTCATCCTGCAGGTGCCGTTTTACCAGAGCTCGCCCCAACGAATTCTTTTGTCGCAGCGTCGAACTGCTGTCGGCCTGTCAGGCATTGACCAAGAAAGCGCGGGCGGAATCGCTTTTGTTTATGGAAATTGTGGTGACCAATTTTTTTAAGACACGCCGACGCCTTGTGGAGAGGGTTGGGGCATCGCCACAGAAAGTTGGAAGAAAGCCACGTAATTCGCCTTGAGAAACTGTACGGGTATGCTTCTCGTGGAAGCGGATTGTAGCAGATGGATTGCTGACACCTGCGCCTTTTCGTGCCCAAAAGACAGGCCACCCGAAGAGAAAGAGCAAGGGCTGGTTTACTCCATACCACGTGCTGATCGTGAAACTTCGTACGGGGGGGAAACAAAGAACTTCTCTGAGAGGCTGCGACAACATAAAAACGACGTCCGCAATTTCGAGTGACAAAGGCATACACTCGCTGAGCACAGCATGGTGAACTACCACCGCATCGAATTCGACCACTCCTGCATCGTCGACTTAAGCAGCTTGTTGTGGAATTCTGGCCCATCCAGGCGACAACCGGTAACGTCGACCGGTCTACAGGTGCTTGAACCGCGGTTAAGCTAAGTGCGGTTACGGCTAACCGGGGTTACGGATAGCTACACGGCAAAGAAACCGCAGCTAGTCTCCTAACCGTGGTTGTTGTAAACGGGTGATTCCGAAAATATATATTTAAATTTGATTGAGTATTATATATTTTATGCACGTACCACCCAGTAGCCCGAAAAGGAACTTAGTGTTCTTATTACCTGCTTAATTTACGAGGGAAAAAATATCGAACATATTGAATAAGGAGGGAGCAATTTCATTACCTCTCGTTCTCGAAAGTTCACGACGTTGTGAAACACAAATATTACCGTTACAAAGAAGACATTTTGTGTGTGAAATATGTGCGCAACAAAGAGTAAAGTAACATTGTTTGAAACTTGTAGAGCGAAGGAAACTCTTTTTGAAAAATGTCTAGATATGCGACATTTCATTATAGTCGCTACGAAGTTGATAAGGCTTATCAGCTTTGTTTTGAAAATAAATTTTGCTTCTTTCTATCTGCAACTGCAGCGCAGTTTCTGGTTATTGAACTCCTGAGCGAGCGAGGCTGATCTTGAACACCCTTACATAAACGCTCGCAATTTCTGCGGTAATTATACAGGTTAATGTGAACAAGAAATGTTTATGCACAGATGTTTTTTCCGTGAGTAGCGCATAAGCATTTCATTACTACTACAAAATTCGCGCATTGATTTGGCATCAGAATTATTGCAAATTACTTGAGAGGTCATTGATGCTTTCTATGCGGATAAAGTTGATGATTTAATCTCATATTGTGTATAATAGAGAGTTTGAGAATTGGGGACCCAAGACGCTGGGTCCCCAAGCTGCGTGATCAGCAGAGCTTGAGAATTGGGCCAACGCAGGCTGGGCGTTGGGTCAAGCGCACGGAGCGCCACACGTGACGAAATTAAAATCATTCGAGACGCTGGCCATACTGCGCCGTGGTCCGCGCTGCGTCTGTGTCTTCTCGCTGGTGACCCAAGACGCCTTGGGGACCCACGCTGGTTTTCAATTTCTGCGTCTTGAGTCAACGCGAGTGCAAGAGCCCAAGAGTGGCTTGGGCTCTGCGCATGTGCCCTGGCGGCTCGCAAACTTCTTGGGTGCCCAAGCTCCTTGGGGCCCCAATTCTCAAACTCTCTAATGTCACATTCAGAAAAATGGATTCGCCATGTGCCAGAGTCAGAAGCCATCACATGTAACGCTACAGGCAACTTTAGGCCACTATAACATTGCTAAGGTCCGGGGTACATTTGTGCAAATAATACTCGTTAAATCAGCATTTTGGGCATATTCGTTGTTTGGGTTAGAAGTTTTATGTGAAACATAAATTTGAGGTTAAGGATATTCTTAGTGTGGGTTCCTGCAGCAAAGACACATTCATTAAAATTTATTATTGCGGAGTAACGGCAGAGGTAACGTCGGTTACTTTTTTTCGGTAACGGTAACGCGTTACATTTTTTTGTATGTAACGTAGGGCGGTAACGCGTTCCTTTTTTCATAGTGTAACGAGTAACGTATTTATTTACTTTTTTTTCACTAACGACTGCAACGAAATTTTGAGGAGCGAAGAACGACGAGACCGGCTTCTCTGCCTCCTCGGCTCGAGAACTGTTGGCGAGCTTCCATAATAAAGCGACAAGGTGACGTCTGCGTCGATGAACGTATGGGAGATGTCTTGATAGCATGGACAGCTAGCTGACACACGACTTTCTCATGCGGCTCGTGTACGAGTAAGCCCAAGAGGTCCTCATCATTTAAAACTACGTCAGCAACAAGCTGAACAGTGATCTGAAGAAAGCAACATCTGAATACTTGGTGCGTCCATTCGAAACTTGTGTGAGTCATGGTCGTAGAATGTAGAACATATACCGCGACGTAGTAGTTTGTCTTGACGGAGTGTCGCAAGAAATTTTAAGAGCGAAGCTGCTTAGGCTAGCTGTAATTTGTGTGCGCGGCCTATCAGAAAACTATCATCATCATGAACGGGTATGTGCCGCAGAATTTGGGCAGATCGCACTACTCACCGCTACGGCGTGGCCTGCAACAATCATGAGAGGGAGTACAGAGAGATAGAAAGTAAGAAAGAAAGATATAGGCCTAAAGAAAGAGTAGAAAGCTTCTTGCCGAAAAAAAATTCTTCACGAGGCGGGATTCGAAACTGCGTGCCCTTGATCCGACGGCGAGCGACCTAACCACTCGGCTATCCAGGCACGCTAGCAGAGCTTAACATAGCCTTGTTTAGTATAGTGTAGCAAGGAGGTGGGAAAGGGAAGTGAGCGCGAGGAGATGTGATGGCGAGGAGGAGGAAATCGCACTACTCACCACTGACAAAACGGAAAGTCGGGCTACTTGGTCTTGATTCATAACGTATGGAATTGCACAGCGCAGAATACAGGACGAAACACTCGAAGCGTACAGCGCTGTCCGTGTGTGCTTCTTCAAGTGTTTCGTCCTGTATTCTGCGCTGTGGAATTCCATACGTTATGAATACTCACCACTGGTTCACTAAGGGAGAGAGAGAGAAAGCTATAGGAAGAAAAAGAGAGTGAAAAATAGAGAGAAATAAAGATATAAAAAGATAGAAAGACTTGGCACGACTAGGGCGAAGCTGCCATATCAGGGAACGGGAAAGGCAACGGCGGCTGCGAGAAGGGCCCGAAGCTATGGAACTCCTACGCGAACGAAGACGTGCCCGTAGATCTATGAGAGGTGCGACCGCTCGGTACTGTCAATATTTAACATAATTGTTAGCGTGTCGATATGATTATATTATATTTTTATAAAAATAAAAGCATTATCATATGATTATGAAGGCACGACATGATAATTCAAGACGCCGCCGTGGAGGGCTCCGGAATTTTCGAATACCTGTGGTTTTTAACAGCAGAGCAGTTTAAGCTTGAGGTTGTGCCGGCCGTCGCTTCACAAAGCTCGGCGGGTGTGCGCCACAGAAAGCGGGTATGCGCCGAGTAGCTCCTGGCACAGCTAGCCATGCATAGTAGTACAGTATATCAAAGAGGAGAGAGAGGGTAGTTAGGGTGAGAAGGAGTGATGTGAGGAGGGGAAAGCATGGCATAGATCCTCGTATAGTATAGTTCAGCAATGGAAAGGGAAGTGAGCGGTGTGGAGGACTGATATAAGAATGAGGAGGAGGGACAGGAGGAGGTGAGAAAGCGGGTATGTGCCAAACAGTGCCAGCACCGCATAGTCATGCATGACATACCAAGAGGGTGGGAAAGGCAAATGAGGGGGACTGACGGGAAGGCGAGGGGCAAAGAAAGCAGGAGGGTGAAGCTTGCATGACGACGTTTCATGTGGTGGAAATTTCGTGGTCTACTCGCACAGAATTCTTTCCATTATTTACCTGCATTCACGTGAAGTCGCCTGCTGCGCGCTGACGCGCGCCTTACAGGACCTCAATAAAGTTTTGCAACCAACCAACCACCTTGGCACCACTTGCTAGAGACATGACATATATCACTACTCTTAGATGACATCGTTAATATGTCACATCCCTATTCAGTAGGTGACCAGAGCTGTTATCGATCATTACATTACGTGATCCACATGATTTTCATTTATCATGGCGATCTTCCAACTACAGTGACATTGAGAGAAACCGTACCGCCCATTTTCTGCCTCTTGACGTTGTGCCCCTCATTTTTCGTTTGGTTATTGCACTTGTTACAGTGCTTATTTTGTAATATCCTCATCTATATTACGGCGAAAAAATATATGTTTGGAAGCAAACAGTAGAGGCGCAACATAATGCTACAATGGGCTATATTTGGTGTGCATCCGCACTGTTCTTTTAGTGTCAGCAGACAATAAATTACAGGAGACAGCAGTGTATCGAAATTAATCCGAGAGTCGAACCCGTGTACGACAGCACTCATCTCGCCGTCCTCCTGGCGGCTACGCCGCCTTTCCACACGCCACTTGCTAAGCACCGCATCATAAAGGAAGAAAATGCTCATCCACGCCGTCAGAGTCATCATCGAGTTTAGATGCGAGAAAGAGAAGCTATTAAGAAGCGACGACGTCATAAAAGCGTCAAAAAGTCCGTGGGCATCACTACAGTCGTTTACAGCCTAAGAAAAAATGTAAGCGCCGCCCCACAGCTGTCACTCCCACAGATAATTCGCATAAGTGCGCCATCTTCAACTCCAAGCACTTCTAAAGTGTTTCTCATACATCACTTTCCAATTTAAACACTCGTTTGTGTCACTGGTTTTAGGTCGATGAAAAAAATCGTAAACAGGGGGTGGGTACGGCATTTTTCATCGCAAGCTTCCATCTTCCACTTCCTAGCGTTATTTTTTTTTTGGTTTTAGGTCGGCAACTTGAATTCCTAGTAAATTTCATCATGTATTCTGACATCGGTGCTTAGCTAAACGTAACGTTTTCAGTAGCAACGACGAACCTTTAACTCTTAATATGTGTAATAATTTAGCCAAAAATGTACTTACGGTTCCAGGGTAAACCAACTAGCAGGACTGTCTCTCACAGATGAACGGCAGGCGCACCGTGGGCGGAGCCAACATTTTCTCTTAGTTTGCAACTGAGTACAGTGTTATTTAGGTGCCGTTTCTGTCGCGATTATCGTCGCCCCAAGAAAAACCTACATCTGCTCCCACGCATAGGCGACACCTTGGATCGACTCTGTACCGCTAACTATTTTTCGTCGATGAGCCTCAAGACAGGCTACTGGGAAATTCAAGTCCACAAGAGAGACGGAGAGAAGACTGCCTTTATAACACGAGACGGGCTGTTTGAGATTTTGCCATTCGGTGTTTGCTCAACCCTTGCTACGTTTCAACGCGCGATGAACACAGTGCTGGCAGGTTTGAAGTGGCCTTGTCTTCTTGGATGACGTCGTCGTCTTCGCATCAAGCTTTGACGAACACTTCCGACGCCTTGGAAATGTCCTCCAAGCAATCGAGTCATCCGGGCCTACACTAAAATCGGAAAAGTGCCAATCTGCATAAAAACTCCTGTTCCTATAGGACATGTCATTAACAAGACGGGGTCCGTCCCGACTCACAGAAAGCTATCATCGCTTCTTTCCTTTCACTGGGTGACAGGAAGGCAGTGTACAGATTTTTCGGTCTGTGTGCCTAGTACCGGCGCGTTTTCCAGAACTTTTCTGGCATCGCCAAGCCACTTACTGATCTGAAAAAGACGTACATCTAGCTCACGTGGGAAATGCCGCAGGATGAAGCACTTCAAGAACTGAAACGACGCTGCCGGTTCTGCCACACTTCGACGAAGACGCTGATACACACAGCCGATACACACCGACGCAAGCTGCGCAGGACTCGGCGCCGTACTTGCACAACAAACGGCAGGTCGAGAAAGGGTGATCGCTTACGCTAGCCGGTCGCTCTGCCTAAAGGTAGTGCTGCCTAGGTAGCGAAGTTCTTCGTCGAGAACGTCCTATTGCGTTGCGGCACCCCAGAAGTCCTTATAACCGACAGGGTTACGGCTTTTACGGCACACCTAACGCAAGCGATTTTGCCATAAAGCCAGGCAGCTCACCGAAGGACAATCGCGTACCACCCGCAAACCTCACCGAGTGTCTGCATAAAACCCTCGCTGACATGCTCGCAATGTACGTCGACGTCGAGCACAAGAATTTGGACACCATCCGTCCGTACGTAACCTTCGCTTCTGGCACGGTAGTGCAAGAAACAACGCGCATGACGCCGTTTACGCTGATTTACAGAAGGAGCCGGGCAACGACACTCAGCGCCATCCTACCAGCTGCCACAGATGAAGAAAACATGGGCGTCCCCGCTTATGCGCAACGCACCGAAGAAGCTCGAAAGCTCTCCCGCATGCGTGTCAAGGATCAGCAGAGGATCGACAGCCGTTAGTACAATCTTCGATGACGCCATATCGAATTCCAAGCCGGTGACTGTGTGTAGATGCCGATACGGCGACGCGGACTTCTTCGACGATACTTCAGGCCATGCAAGATCCTTGGACGTCTCGGCGCACTGAACTGCGATGTCGTCCCGGACGGCATTAGGAACTCGCAACAGCGCCGCGCAGGACACGAAATCTTACATGTAATATGCAATAAACCTTACTACGCACGCTGACGAGCTTTCGGATTTTAATTCGAACTTGTTTCGTTAATTTGTATTCCATCTGTTCTTACTTGCATGCTTTCTTTGAAGCATCGGGACGATGCTTTTTCAGAGCGAGCTTTGCCACGCGCGATTAGTATGTGTGATTAGGCTTCGCTTACGAAAAATTGTTAGCACCGCTGGGCGCAAGCCTGTAATTTTGGGAAGCTTCGCGATTTTTTGAGATTGTTATGTTAAGATTACGTGCAGTACGCGAGTAGTCTAGATTATTCGGGAGCTAAAGCGAGCACTGGTGATAATGCTGGAATGTTCGATCACTCATTTATAAAAGCCGACGCGTTGCACGGTTGATCAGGTTACCGACGGCCGATGGCAATGATCGCAGCTATCAGTGTACAGAGTGTGTTGCGAAAACCTTGAGTTAGTTCTCAGGGGCCCAGGATCATCAGATAAAGAGTGTCGTCTCTACCAGCGTGACCGTCACTGCCACGTAACGGTATTAGTTAAGATGTATTCGATTGAAAAAAAAGTTTAATGGCAGTGACTTCTGCCGAATATATAATTGCAATTAAATAGAAACGATTAATACGTGTGATTCGTTACGTGCAAGTCAGGCGAGAACTCAAACGCATTAAATCAGCCAGAAGTGTAGCGTATATACTTATTTAGAGGCTGCGTAAGTGTAGCCCCCCTCCCTGTGCGAGCGCCAACCTTTCTTTTGAACCAAGGCAAATAACATTACGCACTGAATGTTGGTCCACTTCGCTTTTTTCTTTCACACGCACTCCGCTCATCGGCAGACACTGTATTCCGCGATCCACCAGTTAACGCAGTTAACGGTGTAGCATGACAACGTCATCGGCGAAGGGACGATGAGTAAGTGCGCCTTCAGCGACTGTCCTTTGGTACGGCAATGAAAACATTCAGTCGCGTTCCCTTCAGACTCCGTTCTGCCTCACGTCAGTCTTATTCCAGTACCGGTGCAAGCATCGGCGGGAACCGCCAGCCCTTTCTGAAAGGCCCAATGAAACGCTTCTCTTGCACGGGATGTTATTTTTGGTGTTTTTCTTAAATAAAAAACATTGCCTTTGCTGGCATAAGTTCTTGGCAGTCAATCGATAGACGTGTTGAAGAGGCGAGTGCGTCAGCTGGGCTGGGCTGACGGGACGAAACACCAGGGGATGGCGTCTGCACTTCCCCTTTCGGTGTCTTGCAACGTGACGTTCAATGTGACGGATCTTTTGCCAAGAAGACACCGAAGAGCAACACTGAAACGACTGAACAGCAACATGCTACGACGCACAATATTTGTCATACGCAAATTCGTACGCGCCAGCAGCTGTGAGAATAGCCAGCGCCACCACATTCTTACCGGCAGCAATCTTCCAATCGACGAGCTTCCGCTATTCTGAAAACTACACGTCTTTCTCGGCATAGTAATGGGCTGTTTAGCATCTACAATTCAGTTTGGCTTAAATGTTTCTGCTGCCTTTGAGAGTTTCTTTATTTACCTTTCTCGTTGACCGCTGCAGATCAAGCAGGAGAAGGTGCAGAGTAAAGAAAAACAAAACACGGCAGATCACCAAGGGCGAAATTGATGGTAATCACGTCCATTCTGGGATTGTCCGCGGGGAGTATAAATATTTGCTTAAGTGAGTTCTTGCGAATGCAGGTTTGAGATTGACGCCTGTGTTTGTGACGTAAGCCTCGATTGGTGTACTTCTTCTCCAAGAAGTGAGCTTTGCGTGTCTACGACAATAAAGGAAAGCTAAGAAATCCAAACGTGCTGTATTCCTGCCATAGGCGAATGGTTCAAGTTCGGCCAACTGTAACGTTTCGTGACAGACAGGCGATGTTGGAACAAACCGAGCATGTTTTACTAGCAACGAAATACGAATGGCGACAAAGGTGCCATATCCTAAACGACTAATTTTCCTTGACATAAGTATGCATAAGCAGTGTGAATGCCATTGTTAAGTGGGCCACTTTTGTTGTTTCAATCACAGTGCGCGACATACAAGAGGAGTGGACATGTGCCGAATTATATGAGGCAGTCGCGCTTGGCAAACAACAAGCTCGAAATAGAAAATAGCGGTAGTCACGTTGCGCAAACACATGCCAGAATTTTGCGTTATCTGAATACGGTCGAACTCGCATATATCGAACTCGCCAAAAATCGGGAATTAGTTCGGTATATCTCATAATTCGATATGAAACTTTTAAGATCTTACCGTATTTTCAATGCGAATTACGGTACGCAAGTTGGCTTCACGGCACTGCTTCACGACAATGCTGAAAAGGACGTTTCATGGCAACACGGGGAAGGGGTATCTGTTTTTTTTTATAGTTTTAGTTTTTATTTTCAACGGTTTGTAGTAGGAGCGCGTGTTATTTGTGGGGCCTGTTATGCGCGAGAAAATACAGTGTAGACGTAAACAACGCCTCAGTGTCTTCATAAGCGCCTGTGCGTACTCGTAAGGCGTCGGGAGCCTCTGGTCCGCTTTGGACTAATGTAGGCCTTGCAATGAGTCTACCGATTCACTGCAAAGTGTGTGATTGCGCCCCTCTATTCAGCAACGTTTCGGTGACCGGATGGGCAGAAACACACAAAGAGCGCTGAATTACTGAAGCGTTTCCGATGTAAAAACTTGGTCCTGACAAGTGTGTGAGCGCTTCACTCGCGTTTTTGAATGACAAAGAGGTCCGGTTTCTTATCAGTGATTCGAGCATGCGGTGATAGGGCGCCGTTCAGTGTGATCGCTGTTGTTGCTGCGCATGCTCATATCGGATTGTTGTTCTCGTTTTCATCGAATTAAAGTCAGTTGACAGTCCGGCATCCTTCGTCTCGCTGTCTTTGTTTACTTGTCTCGGTTTCTTCTGCTTTCTTTTGGTGCTGCTGGCATTGCCTTACCTAGACCGATAAAGTCGATTTTGACTTTACGCCAGTTTTCCTCGGCATAAAGAGCTCAAGCAAGAGAATATCACGCTTTTAAAATTTTCAATGCCATGCAGGCCTGCTGAATGCTATGAGCGTCCGTTTTATAACGGGGCGGTGACAAATGTGCCACCAGGCTCGATTAAAAAAAATAAATCTTTCACTTTTCTCTTCTTTTTCTTAATGCTGGCCTAATGTCTCTACTTCAATTAAATCTATCTTACTGCAGGAAAAAAAAACATAAATTCTAAGCCCAGTTCTGCGCCCTTCACGTCAGAATGTTCTTATTCTTTTTTTTTCAATATTTATTTTTTTCCTTTCTCTCTAATTTTCTACCACCAATACTCTAACCATTTCTTACTTATTTCAATCGCGGGTGTGTTCAGCTTTCCATTGTTGTCCCTAAAACCCAAGGCTTCATGCAGGCTCGTGTCCAAACGTACACCTGGGTGGATATCTCCACATTCAATCAGAACATGCTGCGCCGTTTCCTTATCTTCCCCGCGGCACGTGCATTGTTCTTCTTTACTGAATCTCGCTTTATAACTACGCGTTCTAAGGCAACCCGATCGGGCTTCAAACAGTAAAGCGCTTCCCCTTGAATTATCGTAAAATGCCTCTCTCCTTATTTCCTTTCTGCCCTCTCGGTAGTTACTCAAAGCCGGATTTTTCTCCATAGCCGCCATCCAGTAAATCCTCTCCGCCTCTCGGACTTTTTGCTTAACGCTCTTTGTTGACATATTGTTACACTACCAGCCGTATATTTACTAGTGAGCCTCCTAGTTCTTTTTCTCCACTTTGTGTCCACGCTCTTCCTATACAAATAACGGAACACCTTCTCTGCCCATCTACTCTCCTTCATATTCCTTAGCCTTTCTTCGAAGCTCATTTTGTTCTCAGCTTCCCTCGCCTCAAAACCTGCCCATCCCATATCGCCCTCTACAGCCTCATTTGTCGTCTTCCCGTGAGAACCCAACGCGAGGCGTCCCACAGTCCTTTGATTTACATCCATTCCCGACTGCGCCTCTGCCCTCATGCACACCACTGAGTTCCCAAAATTATGCCCCGCAACCATTACACCTTTCCACAGACCTCGATGAACCTCGTACCTATTGTATCTCCACAACGCTCTGTGCTTCATTATTGCAGCATTCCTCTTTCCTTTTGCTGGCGAGGCTTTTTCCTGCACCTCCATGTATCTATCCCTCTCATTTACCCATACTCCGAGGTACTTGTACTCGCTTACCCTCGGTATTTCTTGGTCTTGTATTGACACCGTTAATACAAGGCTGTGCCTGCTTTGGCACAGCGGCAGCGTCTCTGCGCGCCCATAAAGTCTATCGGTGCCACGGAAATTTGCAATAATTACACAATTTTCAAACAGTGAGAGCAGATATACATCTACAGTTCGTGAATTACTCAAGTTATTTAGGATAAATAACATTTGTTGTGAATAAGCTGTTATATGACTAATGTTATGGCTGCAGCAACTGTCGCTAGTTATTGAAAATATTTCAGTGAAACCCATATAACATGATCACAACAATGTCGCAGTTTATTAATATATAAACCGACTGAGGAGGGATCGGGCGGCCCAACGATAATGTCCTGTCTTTGTCGTGTTCAGCCTGACGTTGAATCTGCTTCATCGCCAATTGAAGCACGGATGGGGGCCAGAAACATTTTCTGAAGATCCAAATCATCTTTCCTCCCAGTCGAGAGAAAACTTATTTTCCTCTTTCAGGAAAGGAATAGCAGTGCCTGCACTGTCACGATTTATCGTGTACGCGGCCGATATGACCTGTAAAGTTCGGTATGTGTTACGCTCTAGTAACACAAGAACGCAAAAACATTGCTGCACTCATGACAATCAGCATGAGCCGCAATGCCCAGTACAGTGTCATCCACTCCTACTCTGCGCGGCGACATTTGCCCATGATCGCTGCTTCTGAGTCTGTCAGTCCATGGGAATGCACAGCCTAACAGACATGCACAGTTGTTTTAACAGCCAAGCTCTTGGTGAAGAATGGTAAGTTGGACGAGTTGGTAATGATCCTTTAAGGCCGAGACGGACGGTACCATTTTCCATGCGATGCGACATCCGACGCGGTGGAGGGGAAACCGGAATGGTGACCTTTCATAGCATCGGTCAGCCACCATTCTGGCTGCCGCACCGCCGGGTCGGAGGTCGCATCGGAAGGAAAATCGCACCGCCTGTCCCGGCCTTTATGTAACTGCGCAAAAAAACGGACGGTCTGCGCAAGAAACAGTCTGCGCCTGTTTGTGCTTTCCTCTCCTTTTGTGTCACCGTCCGTTTTTTGCGCAGTTACATAATGAATAAAAGCTTTTGGTAGTCGACCATTCGCCGTGAGCCACAGTAACGCTCGGCAGAGCTCGGTAGTGTGGCGATGAAAGCAGAGAGTGGCGCAGCTGGGGAGCGAAGCACGCTGGCCACGAAGCCTCGCGGTGCGGCGAGAGTGAGGCTCGAAATGCAAAGGAAAGGGCTTCGCCTCGTCGACAGAGGCTCGCTCGGAGGGGTGAATGTGAGGAGCGTCATTGTGCTGTCTTCAGGCATAACTAATTATTGCAAAAGAGGACAAGGTCAACACAACAGACAAGACGCGGCGCCTCTCTGTGACAGTGCAATGCCCAGCGCCGCATCCTGTCTGTTAACTTCACATTGTCATTTGTCCTCTTTTGCGATAATTAGTTATGTCTGAAGCGAATTAAGGTCATATCAGATACCTAATCTACTCCACAACTACTGCTATGTCCGTGAACTTTCAGAACAAGGTAATACTAAAAACAGCCTAAAGAAAATTATAAAAATGTGATTTCTCTCTTGTGCTGTGCTATGATATATTACGATTTAGAAATACTTATTTTAGTGTATTTGTACTGTTGTATAATTGCGTAAAAGTCACTCAATTCGTTCAATGTGTATTTTGCATTCTGAATTGTACTTAATCTTTTGACCTAACATCTTCATGGTTTCAGTTTCTTACAGATTTTTTTTTTCTTGCTATGGGTAATTGGTGATGATTCTATTGTTTTATTTTAAAGTGCATGTCCCAGTTATTTTTTATACTCTCAATTTTGCTGTTGTCTACAGTGTTCCTAAAAAAAAAAGACATATCTGTATTTCTATGTTGCACTACATTTAAGCAAATGTATGAGTTGAGGGACCCTAATCAGCCAGAGATAATCTGCCTTTAGTCCCTTCAACGTAAGCAAAAGACTTCTAAATAAACTGAATTTAATTGAATTGAATTCATGCCAACTGGCCCAACTCGCATCTCTAATGCTGCGTCGTTGTACACCCGCTTGGACGGAGGGACGCTGTACATGCAGCGACGCCTCGCCAAGCTTCCTTGGCCGCATGTTCTGCACAACAGCAGCGCTTGCAACGCTGCTTGAGTTCCAGAGTAGCCGAGATTGTAACTGGAACGCTACCGCAGCCTACCAGTGCGACGGTGAATGGGCATTTAGGATAACTACCAGTTGGGCATGTTGGTAAAAGGTTCGCGATCAAATAAGCGCAATATGCACGGAGTCTTAGAAAGAACACTGGATGGAGCGCTTACAAGCAACTGAGTTTTATTTTGGAAAGAACGTTCTTATATATGCATCACCCGAATGCACGTCACCACAAGCCATCCTTATTATCACAAACAGTGTGAATAAACGATAGGCCGCAATGATAAATGATTGCGTACAGCCGGGAAGCACGTGTTAAACTGCTGAATAGCAAGAAATGCTCCGAGTCATGTTACGTCCAAAAAAGCAAATGCAGAGCCTGCCAGCAAAATAGACGCCTGGCTGACACACCTATCCCCTCCTTTTTTAATGCGAAAGGCTTCAATTATTCCTCTTGTCGTTCGTTTCTTGTGCTTGTCAATTATTTTTGTGTCTCAAAGTTTTGCTGGCAAGTGCACTCCTTGCAGTGCGTCGCTAAGTGCGAGTACGTGGCTCCCTTTGGCGAACTCTGATGTTCGCGAAGGCGCACATTCAGGCAACGACCCGTCTGGCCGATGTATTCTTATCCACATGTGAAAGGAATTTCGTACGCGACATCTTTTTTGCACTCAACATACCTTCTGCCATGTTTTATGTCACATCCATCTTATTCTTCTGTGCTTTTCCTTGCGGCAAACCTTTGCCGCAAGGAAAAGCAAATCTTTGACAACTTGTTTTTGGCTGAAAAGACAACCAGCACCCCATACCTTGACGTAACTTTTTTCTGCGACTGGAAACGTTATGCAGGTGAGGGACAGCCGCTGTCCGCTCTGCTCCTCCCTCTTTCCGCCCTGTCCTCGCCCCTTGTGTGTAACGTGACTCAGCTCATTTCTTATTATTCAGCGGTTTAACACGTGCTTCCCGCCTGTATGCGACCGTTTATCATTGCGGTCTATCTTTGATTCTCACGGTTTGTGATAATATGGATGGTTTGTGGTGACGTGCATTCGGGTGATGCGTATATAAGAGCGTTCTTTCCGAAATAAAAACTTTCATTTGCTAGTAAGCGCTCCCTCCAGTGCTCTTTCTAAGTCTCCGTGCATATTTCGCTTGTTTTATCGTGAATGAGCATATCATCGACCCATAGCTTAACACAGTGTCAAAGAGCTATGAAATAACACAGAAACACTTATAAAGACTTTCGAAAAAAAAAACATAAAAAGGCAATAGCCAGACCAAGTGGAACATCAGCTTCGACAGCTTTCAAGAAGTGGAGCTGGCTGCATTTTTTTTTATCTGCGGTGACGATGACAAACACCTTCATTTCGCCGGACATGCAGCAGACTTTTTGGCGCTCGCACTGTCGTTACAACGTTGTGCTATCGATTGGCTCGCATGGCCTAAGAACTTATGCGCGATTCATGCGCAAAATAAGATGGTCTTCACCCGAGATAGCGTTAGTTTTGCACTCTCATCCGAAGAGTCTGAGCTCCAACGAGGCCGTTTGGCATTTCTCCACTTATTCCAACCGCTGCATACATGGTTTAGTCATTGCTGTTGATATAATCTGATATCACCCGAAACAGGTGTACTTCATTTATGCGTAGTGACATGAAAATTAACCTGCGGCGCAGTGAGACACCACCTCAAACCTTGCGCACACCTACCGAAAAAAAAAGCAGTTACTAGTATCACTGCTGCTTTAAAGTTGTGGGCGCAAGTATGCACGTTTGTGATGTCCTCCATACTTCAATACCGCATATCGCGGACTCGAAGATCACTGCAATGTGTCATCCCCTAAAGCGAAGCGGGCAGCTCTACAGAGCACTGGACGGCACTGTATCATGTAACGGTTTTCGCCTTTATAACCGCGCAGAAATAGAGAGGGTTTGGTTAGGTTGAGCTCTCAGCTAAACCGGCGGATGAGGGTTCCTTCAGTGTCTCCAACGGGATAACTTCGCGTCGTGCAGTGCATTGCAGCGGTCGCGTCAACCTGCAGCAAGTCGTTAAAAACGCATTCGCAAGAAGTGATCGCCGGCGGAGCGTTTTCGTAACACGCTAAGACGGCTTGACGACGTTATGATACTACTAAAATACTAGCTTTACGCAGATGAATACTTTTTCGCCAGCTCTAATAGTAACCGCTGCTAAAATGTTAGGCGTAGCTTCCTCTTTTTAAAAGCAATGGCCGCACGCCTCGCTGTGTGGTGCTGCAACCATTCGACCGATATATTGCATCACCATAATTCTTCCGAATTTCGGCCGTATTTTTTCTATCGAAACATATTATTCGCTCACGCTTTCGCAAAATGCAATGCCAAAGTCTGAACGTTGTTGTGTATTATATCTTTCTAGCAATATTTTCGCCACTTGCGTCCATACGGGCGAAGCAGCATTTTTTTTTTCTTTCCACGCACACACACTCCGTAGCCTTCGACATGGATCTGCGAAATAAAAGCCAGCAGCAGAATATGCATTCGCATGATCTGCATAGTATTTTCCCGCAAGAGCAGCAGGCGATCTATCGAGCTCTGAAAAAAAATATAAAGACAACTTTAATGAATAACAAGAAAACGACGTAGTATTCGTTTCGGTCAAATCATCAAACTTTACAGACAGGAGAACTTCCTCAAATCCTTTTCTATTCCAGTGCCAAAAAAGATAGGCAGTGCCCTACGAAACGGGCAGGAGAGATCAGCGTTTTTATTTTTTTTTCCAGCCTTAGAGCGCTGGGAACGAAAAGGTTGTGCCGAGATTCTAAACGTCGAACAAAAATCGAACTTCTCCCGATCCTCACGCAGTGTCATGTGGCAGCTGCTTGCGCGAAAATTCTTCTCCTCCTTAAGTTAGAATTTCTTGTTTTTTAGCGATTAAAAATATATCTGCATTTCTCCTTACGCGTGTGCCTTCGCGAAGCATTTTTTGTTCACTAGTTCACCGTCGCAAGTCTCAGACAGAAATGGCGGAGGAGGCGTGACTTGGAAGCACTCATTACTGCGAGATGGCTGCGGAAGCTGGCGCGATTGCCGCTAGGCCTCCGGGGTTCAGCATCGATCGTTCTCTATAAATTTGTGCTTGGCAATAGGAGGTTCCCTTTCTTGGTTACGCGCAGTGATCCGTCACACCTCCTCGCGCATGTTCCGCCCAGCACTGAGCAGCCTCGACGGGACGGAGGCTCCGCGGCCTTTTGAGAAATCGTTCGCTCTCGTAATGCCACTCGTGAATGCAAAGTATATTTTTTTTGTGTGTGTGTTCGCCTTTAGTGAAAGGTGCAGCTCGTTATTATAGCCTCAACAGTGCTGTCATAACGGCAACAGCTTTGGTCATCTTCAATACTTCTGTAGTTGTCACGAGTATGTTGCCACGTCTTTCAAAAAATGTTGCTGCAATAAAAAAGGTAGGGGGCGGGAGTCACAGCTGGTTTAAACCTAAAGCTTTCAGGCATTACTGCTCTGCCTTGCGGACGGTGCGTCAGGCTGTGACAGCAGCGTCGCAATGCAGTGCGTGCATTATTTTTTCTTTTTCTATACTTTCTCTCCACAATTATCATTTCCTTTTTCCAACAGCGCAACGTTGGCGCCAGGTGCATGAACACGCTTATTTGGCGAAGCAGAAGAATCTCGTAGCTTCCCACTAGCAGCACGTGAACACGTCAAGCAGAATTAGCGCGCACCACGCAGTGGGTGCCACGGCGCGAAACCAGCACGTGGCTCCCGAGATTTTTCACCGATCCGGCGGCAGTCACTGGCACTAATTTGACAGTTCACGCTCGAAAGCCGCGCATGTCATTTCCTATAAGAGCGCTCATAGAGGCGTTTTAAGTTAAAGTACGAGAAACGCCTGTTGAAGCGATGGCGTTAAAGAGCCCGTGTTGCAGAAAATGTGGTTTCTGCGTAGATGCCCGTGAGCTAAAAATCCCGACAGATGCTAATAATGAAAGTCATCATGAGCTAGAATCCCGAAGCCAAAGCATTCTACGTGGCAATCATGTGGTCGACCAGAGAGCAGCGCAAGTGCTTGAAACTGCTGCAGAAGGGGACCACATACAGGCGTCATGTCGGGTGAAAGGCACGTTAACACATGCAACATTGCGTGGCAGAAGCGTCGAATCGCCCTACGCGTGACACAATGTGAACCGCGTAAGGAGTTTTTTTTTTGCTGAAAGCTGCCAACTTATAATCCGGCTATCATTCGGCTATATATAATCCGGCTATCATCCGGCTATATAATAGTCCGGCTATCATTCATCACCATCACCAGCCACGACATGGGCGTGCAGCAACGCAGGTGCGCGCGCATTGCCTGAGAGGCGCACTGTGTCGTTCCACGCCAGACATTCCAACCATTTTGGCGACCATCTCAAATGTATTCGAAAAAAATAGTACACGCCAGGAGGATTTGTGCCATACCCACCGCAGCATCCTGGCGTCAAGGTCCGTTGCTCTGCTCCGCGTGGCGATTGCTGCCAGAAGCGGCTGTACACAGATTGGATGAGGGTAGCATGCGAAATTCTTGTGGAAGGTGAAACTTCATGATCTTCCATCGTGTAAGAGGAAGACTTCTCCTGCTATTTTACGGCCTAATAACTTACGGGTCCTCGGAGGAGCCGTCGTAGGTGATAGTCTTTGCAAAACCCTAGCTTTACGTCCTAAGTATTGCTTTAACCTTACCCTAATATCAACAGAGGTTTTAAGCCTGCCGCGCAATATCACTAGACTAGTTCCTGAAAAGAGCACTCGCACTGCATGCATTTCAGGCTACCTTGGTAGTATCAAGGCGTCTAATAAGCAAACTGCCGCTACTGATCCTCTCCGGCCATTGGTAATTATTGTGTGGGAAAGAAACGTTAGGCCTGAAATTTGAGATAAGAAACGAATTTCGCAATTATGACAGACAGCATGTTCTCGGAAAAAGCGTTAACAGCCACACAAAAAAAAAAGGAATTTTAAGACGGTAACACTTAAACCATCGGTAGTTATGCAACGAGCTGTCAACATTTTGTTAACCCGCATTGCATTATTTGCGATAAAGAAATTCTCACGTGTACCATTTCTTTCCAAGCTCCAAAGAAAGCCCGCGAAATGAAAAAAAAAATAAAAAACGAAAAAAATAAACACGTGACTAGCGCATTCGCGTGCATCGATCGTGCTGCTCTCAGCCGTGGTTTGAGCAAACGAAATCAGCTGCGACCGCGACTCGCCGGCTCCGTTGCATCGGTAGGCTAAGTTGGCGGTCGTTTCTTGACCCGCGTCAGCCAGTTGGAGCAAGTTCTGGCGAGCGTGGGCCAAGAAACCACCGCCAACTTATTGGCCTACCTCTGCTAAGGAGCCAACGAGTCGCCGCGGAAGCTAATTTTGTTCGCTCAAGCGACGGCTGAGAGCAGCACGATAGCCACGCGATAGTCGCGTGTTTTTTGTTTTTTTTTTATTTTGCAGGCTTTCTTTGCAGCTTGGAAGAAAATGCTACACGTTATACTTTCTTTACCTCAAATAATGCAATAGAGGCTTGTGAAGACGCTGTCAAACTTTGCAAATCCCATTTCTTGCCTAAAGTCAATGTTTAGCAATTTAGTTAAATAATCTTAAATAACAAGCTAACTAATTACAAAACGAAAAATTATGTGTAGTGCGCACGGTGGCTGTCAGCAATATGCAATTGATTTGACTCGCCTTCCTCTGATATTGTATTTTTACCCTTGGCTAAAGTTAGCTAGGACACCCGGTATAAAGTGAAACCACGCATATCAGTCACGTGCCCTTCCTCCTGCAAAGCTGAAAAACAACTAATGTTTATTACCAAAACCTAAAGCAACGAAAATTATTTGCTAACTGTAGAACACGATGCTTCAAGCCACACAGTTCAAGTAGTCAATCTCGGCATTGTGCAAAAGAATCGACGGCTCGCTGATGCATATATGTGATTTCTTGGTCATAACGCTTCCAAGGCCACTCGATATTTGAAAGCTTAATTGCTTAGGATCCTGGTGGTTCTGCGGGGCGTATGTTTTTTCCACATAATTTTTTGGTGACGATGGCAGACCAACTAGCCCATCAAACTGTCCTTCTGACCCCTGTCGCATGCGGAATTCTCAGGCGCTAGAGCAGTTTCTATCAGAGGAGAACTCCGGCAAATGTAAAGCTTTTAGTATCGATATTGAAGGCCTTTATTAATGCTTGCCTGATGAAAGGATGTGAAAATGGGTTACAGGCAGTATTAATGGACAAGTAGCGGGAACGGTTTTCACCGACAAATGTGGCGTTTCTGCGGGGGCTTTTCTAGAGCTCCTTTCCATGCAGTTAAAGTGGACGTTGGTAGGTTGGAAGAAAGGCGTTTATGTGCAGAAATCAGGAATATGTATTGGTCCTAAGGTTGACCGGATTCCTAGTCGTATAAGGCGTAGCGAGAGTGACAAGCGTTTAGAGGACTCCTTAGGTGAAGGCATTATGCAGCAGAAGAACGTGTTTCTGGGCGAGTTGGTACTTGCTAAGTGGCATTTTTGTAGCGCTTAAGCACAATCACAAAAGAAAAGAACACACGACGACGGGACAGATAGCGCCAGCCCCGTCGTTATGTGGTCCTTTCTTTTTGTGATTGTGCTTAAGCGCTACAAAAACGCTAGTATTGTTGAGGTTTTTCGCTACGTGGACGATTACTTGATTTTTCGTAGCGGTGACGACTTTGAATCGGTGGTTACCTTAGCGAGCGAACAATTTGGGTTAAATAGAGGAGGGCTGGACTTTACTAAATAATTGCCTCATAATGATGGAATACAATTTCTGGACATTTCCTGAACGTTTCAGAAAAACCTCGTGTGCTGGCAGTATTCTCCGAGGCCTTCAAAACCGGTGTTTAATTTCTCGTCGAAGCATTTTGAGGAGGTGGCAAGGAACGGTATAGTCATCTCATACTTTATGTACTTTCTCATCAGTTCGTTTGAGAACAACATGAGTGCCAGCTTTAACGCACAGGTTACCTGTCTGTTAGATGTAGGTTATTCTCGTATTTCCGCGGTCACTGCCGGCTCAACGTTTTTAGAAATCCGTTTTGTTATGTTCTAGCATCACTAACATGGTTGCAGAAACCAATAATAACCAGCGTGGCATATGTATATATTTCTTACATTGCTTGCTTATCTCACAGGCTAAAGGAAATGGAAAGTAGACACGGCGTTAATGAAGTTTTTTACGGCTGCCAATGAGCTAGATAAGGTATGCGCCGGCTTGCAGAGAAAGAATGAGCGGGTAATATACAAGGAGCAGACTGACATTCGTTTCGTATAAGCCACTCACAACTTTAGTTATTGCCGTAGAGGTGTGGTTTATAAGGTTCCTTTTTGCAGAGGCCACTCCTTTATGTAGAGCAGACCGGCCGCTGTGTTAAGAAGAGATTAATTGAACGTGAAGACTCGCTAACCGGAGGCACACCATCTAATCTATAGTTCCATTGTCGACCGCTTAAAGGCACGCCATAATTTGATGAATGCGCTGTACAGGAATGAAGAAACGCGTCTAATGCTTGACGCCCTTCAGGTTTGCATAAGTAACTAAGCTGGCACATTTGTTTATGCGCCAGGATTTACCGTAACGATTAGGGATTTGTTTGTAATTTTACTCCGCGCATTTTTATGTCGTACCTTAGGGCGTCTTGCTGGGCTAGGAAGCTATTCTTTCATTAGTTAACAAATTAAAATGTGCAAGTGTCACCGAGACAGTAGCAACGTCGATGACAATTCTGGAATCCGTCACATTCGTAGCGTTAAAGTACCTGATGTTTTGATGAGGCTCTCAAAGATAGAGTGGCACGTCATCATAATTTTTATATGTTCATTTCAGAGTCCTTCTCGGGGCCGCTAAAGCTTGCTCAGTCATGGCCGCCCGTCCGCACCTTGTAAACACGCAGGAGCAGGGGCGTAGGCAGAAATTGTTTTCGGGGGGGGTGGGGGAGGGGGGGCACCTCCATGATCTGAAGTGAGGGCAGGGCAGGCAGATGTGGTCAAGTGTCATTTTGTGTTGTGTATGCCATGGCAAAAACAAAACAAAAAAAATCGGGGGAGGGGGGGGGGGCGGGCCCGTTATTCTTCGTCATCTACATGTTGTCAACAGGACCTAAAACATCAAATTTTGGAGAACTATAATAGAACGAAACACAAGTTCGCGCGCACCCACATGGGCCACTATTTACATTCAGTGTTTTCTAATGAACATGGATTTTCTCATCACAGGGCGTGGAGGCAAGATAAAGCACTGGGTGAGCAAGAACTATCTGTCACGCTGTCTTTTTGTGCAAATACACGTGCCGCACGAAGCGCACCCGGTGCGTGTCGTGGAAAAGCCGGTGCGTTTCTTCGCCCGAAGTGGTGCGTATTGGCGGGAGGTCTGATGGATGGCAACCCTTGCCGGCAGGCACGTCCTGCGCCTGCCATCGCAACCATTCATCATCCCAGAATCGCAACTGTCTAAGTGATCACTGGAAAAGGACGTTTCCGCTTTCAGGCGGTCACAGTGAAGACAGAAAATGCGCATGACTGGTCGCATTATGTTATTCCCCAGTTATGGACCCGCCACAGTCTACATTGCACGCATGTCAAGCGATAGCAGTGCGAGCATTTGTTCAGTGGAATGAACAGTCCTTGTGGTTCTGTTTATTTCACATAGCTGATGAATGCAGCTTTTTTCTACACTTTCGCGACTCGCGTCTTTGCAAAAGCAGTGAAGCCTTCGCGAAAGCTGCGTAAACAGTCGCATATATCGAGTGCTAATGGTGCAAGTATGGAACATCGAGGCTTTTGTTTAGGCATTCTATATAGCACTGCTTGTATTTGATAGTTAATGCTTTTACGTGTCTCGTTACACATCTTATCATGATAATTACCTAAAAAAGAATAGCGTTATCACATCATGTCAGCATGGTTTAAGCCCTTTGGTACGCTATGTACACAATTGTGTATACCACTTGTTTTAGGCGCAAAGCACCTTAGCGTCTCGGCGTGCATCATCGTCTGCTGTCGTGACGGTCCATTTGCTTGAGCGCAAGAGAGGGCGCCACCGCCTCAGCGCTCGCCGTGTGGCGAGAAAGAGCGAACGGCGCGCGTTGACTATGGAAACTCGTGTGCCTCGATGTGTGCGCAAAACGCGCAACAAAACGCGCATCAAGGCACCCTAATGGAAACGCTCTTTCTGCGATGAACGATGCACTACCAGCTCGCAAGGAATGAGAAAGCGCCCTCGCCCGTGAGAGACAAGGCCGACGCAGGCAGCGTCTGTCAGCGAGTTTCTTAAGTGAAGAAGACCGACTGCTCGCGCTGCACAATCGTTCACCGGCCACCGCATATATATAGGCACTGGATCTTGACCTGCAATGTAGTACCGGTAGGAGATTTCTCTTGTGCGTAGTTGAACCATAAAGATTCGCAGCGTGCACGTTAACTAAAAGCGGACTGCGGTTTTCTGTGTCTAATATTTTATCTGTCTCTCATTGCCCATTAGCAGTGATTTTGTTGTGGGAAGCATCGGCGTACACTGCTTCGCCCCTCCACAGGTTTCACGTTAGTGGAGCTGAAACACCGTTCCCTACATGCTTCGCCCCTCCCCAGTTTTTTTGTTAGATGTATCAACTAGTGGCTGAGAAATAGTCAGATACATTCAGCTTTGGCTGAATTGAACCTCCTGCGTAATACATTTGTCTTCATTTAAGTTCATTTTGCAGTGTACTGTTGCAGATGATTACCTTGCTGAAGGCGCTAACACGTTCGACGAGTCGTTCGACGTGGCGCTTCCCGCAAGCCACGTCTAAAGTATAATTTTTCTTTGCTCAAAACTGATATAACGGAAAACAAATTCGCGCTATATTTCTAGCCTGAGACCCAACTGAAATTGGCCGACGGCCGATAGTTAGAAAACAAATGGGCAGTGCTCGGCAACCGGATTTTTGGCCGACCAATGGCGGCCCAATGTGGGGCCCTGATCGGTAACCAATTATGCTGCTTATGAATTGGCCGAAGACGTTCAGCCAACGATCGGCAAATGATAGGGAAAGGGTCGGCAGCCAGTGCTCGGGCGACCAAGCGTGGTCCTCCGCAGGGCCATGCTTTGCTACCTACCATGTTGGCCAGGCACTATGGGCCAGCGGCAAGCCGACATTGCATTATATATGTGGGCGCATGTTTTTCTCCTGCACCGCGCACATTATTTCTCGGTCAGCGAAATTTTCTTGTATGAGCGTCGGCTGGCCATTTCTGTACTACATTATTCGCACAAGATAATTTGATCCAGCTGTGCAGCGCCTGAAGTCTACAAGGTCGGCCTACGGCCTTGGGCCTATGTTAGCAGCCAAAGGTCGGCCGGTGTAAGGCCATTAACCAATCCCAACCTCGGCCCAACTCTGTCGGCCAAGCTCGGGCCATGGCCGGCCAGGTCGGCCATGCACGTTGGGCCAACATAGAGCCGCGGTTATTTTTTCAGATGGGGATTTGCTTCTATTAATGCAAAAACAAGGCATGGATGACTTCAGAATAAAGATATATTTAATTACATTTTAATTGTAAATGATTACTATAACGCACATAAATTAGCATACTGTGACAATTTTTGTTGCAATAGAATATCGAGTGCCTTGAACAAACGTTGTATCGATTCGACGCATATACCGACAGTTCTTCATAGCTGGCGTCTGAAAGGCTTAGGCCCGGTTTATGGACATTGAGAGAACTCATTCAGTTTATCATATTGTTACGCTGCTATGCAGCCTTTATTTCAAGTTAGCCTCTAAGTTAGCTTCAAGTTAGCCTCTAACACAATGCCATATTTATAGACTATGCCAAAGCTTTCCATTGATCTGTCGCATAAAAAACTTTTTCAAGCTTCGTGACCTATTAAATGGGACAAGCTAGTCACTTGAATCGGCTTTACAGAAGGCAGTACGTTTTTTTTTTTTTTTTTCAACAATGTCCAATGCCGTCGAAGTAAAATCTGCCATGTCCCAAGAACCGATGTTAGGTGCTTATGACGAGCCACCTAGGGGGTATAATAGCGAGCGAAACGTTTGCGGGCGAGGAAAATGGCTCACGAAAGGGGCGATGCTGTCCGACGGCTTTCGCAGCGTGGCTTCCACGCTACGAAGCCAAAGTATTGTGCTTGCACTTTACCTTAGCCAATAACCACTGATATAACAGAGAGTCTCGCTTACCTTTTGCGAATAAGACTGCAGGTTTTCATTTTTTCGTGGTTTCAGCGGTGCTGACAACGCACATGTAGACGTGTTTCTCCTTTACTACTACTAAGCGACTACTTGCGAGATGGATATCAGGTACATAGCATACGCAATGCTCATTCCAAACATAAAAAGACTAAGTTAGCTGCACAACAAGGAACCATTTTCGACCCTTATTTTTTTTTACTGCTTCACCACTTCCAAGTGTCTACAGTGAAACCTCGGTGATACGATCACAGCTCATACGAATTTCGGGGTGATACGAATTTTTCGTTGGTCCCTGCCAATGCCCATTGGCCTGCAATGTAATGGAGTACGGTTGTTGCGAACCGACTTTCACCCAGCAACGTTTTATACGAACGTACGCTACCGCCCATGTGTACGAGGAGGTGCTGTCCGCGCTATCGTGGAAGACGCGCCAAGCACGTGCGAGCGTGGGAAGACAAGCGTGGGCATGCGCGCCGCACCGCCAAATCGTCAGAGTCAGAATCACGGTGTAAGAAAATCACTTATCTTACGGTCACAATAAACCTTCAGAGACGCGTCACGGCCTCCGACATTGTGTGCGCGAATCTTTGAGGCTCCTATGTGCCTCCGTGTGCCTTCGCGTTTAGATTGCAGAGGATATTAGCGCCATGCTTTTTTTAAAGCGACGACGCGGGCTGCTGTCGCTGTACTGTGTTTACACATCCCTGCCTCGTGCATCAGACATCCCATGAAAGTCAACATGAACTTCCACATGTGCGACCGTTGAGGTCGCACTTGTGCGGGCACGGCCGGAAATCTCCCAAAAAATATTCCCAGCACCTCCGCGATAACAAATCATAACACAGGACCGTAGTTCTGTAATTTTGCGGCCTTGACCCATTGCGTCAAAGCGCTTCTTTTGTTACTTTCGCTGCAATACTCCGGTGTCATGCAAAAAGGCATACTAAATTTGGAAGGGGCTACTGCTGTCGCGGGTCACAACGCACCTGGTTCATTAATTAAATACGCGCGTACGGGCCGTACATTTACGAGTGCTGTTATGATTGCGGACCTCTAAATACTTGACTGACAATCATTCCGGGTTCTTCCTGACGTTGCTGCGGCGCTAAAAAGCAATAAAAGAAAATGTACGCCAGCTTTCTTTTGTCGCATGCTAATTTTTCATGCTTTCTGGTGATACGAATTTCGGATGACCCGAACATTTTTGGTGGTCCTGCCAGATTCGTATCACCGAGGTTTTACTGTATTATATGATGATGACGCAAGAATTACTCATTCTAGCGAACATCTGTCGACGGCGCTAACCCGCTTTATAGTGATCTGCATAATTTGTTAGATGGTGCTAAATTAAGACTTGTCAATAATCTTACAAGAAGTAAATTTCTTTTGTTCTCATCTTAAAAGAAATCATCACTGTGCATTGCGCCAATTTCCATTCATAACCACTGATTATCGGCAAGGGAAGAATGTACATATTTGGGTATAAATATCGACTGTAACCTAAAACTTAAAAACCATACACCTAATTTGAAAACGAAATTATGACATAGAATATCCATTCTCATTAGGCCACGTGCATTTTTTTACGACCTGTGTCGCTCTCATTTTCCTTCGCGTTTGTGCACACTCTCTCTAATTACTGCATTGCCTGCTGGTGTAACACAAACACTACTCACATAAAACCATTAAAAATAACAAAAAACCAGGCAATTAGAATAATTGCGTCATGCCCACCCACATTCAATGCTAAGGAGTTGCTACAGGATAACAACATTATTGACATTGCCGCCCTTGTCAAATACGATCTTGCTACTTCTCTTTTCAACTAATAAAGTAAAGAAATTTCATTGTCATTCCTTCATTCATATGTGCTGAACAGTAAATAAATTCGTTTCGCGCTGCATAAGGACTTCATTCTATTCAAAGTACGTATAAATTATGGAGAATAGGCCATTCGCTTTGTAGCCATATCATTTTAAAATACATTACCTTTTGTACAAAAAAAACAAAAAAACGTGTGCGTTTCGCGATGGATTGAAGAAATTTTCGTTATGTGACATTCACTCTTCTGTATGGCTCCTGTTCTCCTCGACCTGTCATTCACTCTTCAATCTGTTGCTTTTTTCCCCTTTATTTTCCTTCTTTTTTTCTTTTTGATTTCATTTGTACTTAGTTTGAGTTTCCGCTGATACATTGCTGTTGGTTTTTATCATTTCCTTACTTATGTACCTCATCATGTGGAATTTTTTAATCACGCTAAATTCGCTAATGCCGTTGCCATTCAAACCTTTATGTTCGTAATGCACACCCGTGAGCAAAAGTAGACGGACCATTGCCGTCCGTATACTTTTGTCGTCTGCGCCGTCTAGTGGCGAGCCGTCTGCTGTCGAGAGCATTTCTCTGACAAAGTCAGTCGCAGTAATGCCCTCGACAGCTACTCCGTCACAGCAATGCTCTCGACAGCAGACGGCTCGCCACTAGACGGCACAGACAGCGATTTCGACTCGCGCTTCCGTGATCCACATACATTTGCTCACGGGTACACATGCGGTCCCGATTTAGTTTATACTATGGGACCTCCTTCTGTATACCCTTATCTTGTACAGTTTATTTGAAAGAATGAAAAAATAATCTCTTGATTGATTGGTTCATTCATTGATTGATCGATTGAGTTCGGATACCTATGGCAGGATAACACCAAGGACATATAAACGACAGCCACTGGAATATTCTTCGCAAACTATCATATTTAAACCGAACTTTAAGAGAACGCTACTTAGACATCAAACTTGCTGGATCAAAAGCTCTCATCTGGCTTCCCTACTTTTGTAATGTTAACAAATTGGAATATTTAAAGGTAACGCGACAAGAGAAAGACAGACATGAAAACAAAAAGCAAGGAGGTCAACCTGGTACTAGCACAAGTTCCATAGTTGGTCGAGATAAACAGCGCAAAAAACGAAGACAGAGTAAAGGAGGGACACAACACGAGCGCTGACTTTCAACTGAAAACTTTAATGAAGAAACACCAAACATATACATTTTTTTGCGCATGCTCTCACAAGGCAAGGAAAAAAAAGAAGAAAACACTTCTGTGTGGCACGAGGCAACTATCTTAACAACGTTAGCGGTTACTATAATCTAAAAAAGATATTTCATTGTCATGGAGGGCAATTGACTGCTGACTGACGCAATTTTGCCCTGCCTTTTGAATTCTGTGGGCCTCGAATATTTCCCTTGTCAGCTGGTCCCGGTGGCGGAAAAGAACCTTCGTTCTCGAAAATTCTGGCGTGCACCCGCAGTCCCTGCAGTGTATGGCCAAGTGTGTCACGGGCGTTGTACATCTGAGGGAATTTTGGTGCTCCCTCAGTCTCGTATTATTGCGATAGCAATTATATGGACAGTCTCGGCTGGATTTTGCCGTCGCCGTCGCCGTCGCCGCCGTCATGCACCGTATATGTATAAGTATGTATATATAAATAAAGGCCCCAAAGAAAAATAACTCAGAAAAATGCTTCCGAAGCGCGGAATCGAACCAGGGACTTCTTGCTTCGCAGCGAGCGGCGCTATCCACTACGCCAGGAAACGCAGATCCTCCACGTAGCTAACGGCGAGCGTTATATACACACCATTTAGCGCTGGACGGACTCAGAGACAGCAGGCGATAATAAGCGTTTCTTCAATACCAGCGAGGTGGCGCTAGGAGCCCGACAGGCGCATTTAAAAGTCGTCGGCGAGCTCGCTCGCTTCTTCTTATATTTGCGCATGGGAGAAGCTTGCCCTTCCGGTGTCTGCTCGCGCGGTTTTCTCGTGGCGAGGGGTAGAGGAATGTTTCACGCTTTCACCGTGATGTCCGCGCTCATGTTACGGCGCGTACGAATGTCACTCGAGCTCAGGGACGCCGCCAAACGAACAAACAGAAGATGAGCGCGAACTATCAAGTGTCACAGCTCGACACTTGAAGCACGCTAGTTTCCTTCGCTGCTTCGGCCGCCTTTGCAACAGAAGCGCTGTTCAAACTGAGAGTATCCATTGGCGAACCTCACTTCGTATAACATTAGTTCCTTGCTATCGCATTCATTGCTTCGCCCTTGCGGCGAAACTGTGACTTTTTTACACAACGCCCCGTCTGACCAATATAAACGTTTCCGCACGCGAAGGGTATGTTGTATACAACTCCAATGGCACATGGGACGAACACATTCTTGTGCTTGATGGGGCATGCATTGTTTACCAACGGGCATTTTTCGGCGCGTTTCCGCACCGCCGAGCAAACATTGCCGACCTTATTCTTGGCCGCGAAAACTACTTCAATACCATGACGTGAGCCCACCTTCTTAAGCCTATGTGACAGTTGGTGAACGTAAGGTAAAACGACGAATTTCTTCTTTTCCTTTTCTTTAGCTGGTACTGGGTTACCTTTCAAGTCACTCTTCAAATTTCGCATAAGCTTATCGCAAGCTAACAAAACAACACCTTCCGGATAATTAGCTTCTTTTAGCCTCAGGATTTGTGATTGTACGCTCGATTGCATCTTATGATCACATGACTTAGTTAATGCAGACTTCAAGGTGGAAAAGGCGATACCGTTCTTTATGATTTTCGAATGTGCAGAAGCGAAGGAAAGCAGGGGCTTCGAACTACGAGGTTGGTATTGCCAGCATACTTGCTTATCATGGAAGGATAGGTTCAGGTCTAAGAATTGCAACGCACCTTGCGACGGCATTTCAAATGTAAACTCTAAACCAAGAGCCTTCTCCCTGAAGATTTTCAGAATGTTAATGGCGTTGTTCGTGAAGTTGCTCCTGTCTACCAAAATGATATAGTCGTCTACATACCTGTAAACCTTCCTCACGAGCCCATTCAGGTTGGCTTCAATAGCCTTGTCGACCTTGGCTAAGAAGATATTGCTGAGAACCGGAGCCACTTTTGACCCGATGCACACCCCTGATTTCTGTACATAGACGCCCTTTTCCCACCCTATGATGGTGGACTTGAGGTAGAACGCCAGAAGCTCAAGGAAACCTTCCACAGAAATCCCGCTTTGGTTTCTAAAGCATTGCTCATCATTGTCATTTACTATACACTCTTTCACACTTTCGAGTAACTGGTCCTGAGGCAGCGAATAGTACAGGTCTTTCACATCAACACTGAAGGCATTGCAGCTATCTTGATGATGATCCACAAGATAGTCATCAAGATAGCTGCAATGCCTTCAGTGTTGATGTGAAAGACCTGTACTATTCGCTGCCTCAGGACCAGTTACTCGAAAGTGCGAAAGAGTGTATAGTAAATGACAATGATGAGCAAAGTTTTAGAAACCAAAGCGGGATTTCTGTGGAAGGTTTCCTTGAGCTTCTGGCGTTCTACCTCAAGTCCACATTCATAGGGTGGGAAAAGGGCGTCTATGTACAGAAATCAGGGGTGTGCATCGGGTCAAAAGTGGCTCCGGTTCTCAGCAATATCTTCTTAGCCAAGGTCGACAAGGCTATTGAAGCCAACCTGAATGGGCTCGTGAGGAAGGTTTACAGGTATGTAGACGACTATATCATTTTGGTAGACAGGAGCAACTTCACGAACAACGCCATTAACATTCTGAAAATCTTCAGGGAGAAGGCTCTTGGTTTAGAGCTTACATTTGAAATGCCGTCGCAAGGTGCGTTGCAATTCTTAGACCTGAACCTATCCTTCCATGATAAGCAAGTATGCTGGCAATACCAACCTCGTAGTTCGAAGCCCCTGCTTTCCTTCGCTTCTGCACATTCGAAAATCATAAAGAACGGTATCGCCTTTCCACCTTGAAGTCTGCATTAACTAAGTCATGTGATCATAAGATGCAATCGAGCGTACAATCACAAATCCTGAGGCTAAAAGAAGCTAATTATCCGGAAGGTGTTGTTTTGTTAGCTTGCGATAAGCTTATTCGAAATTTGAACAGTGACTTGAAAGGTAACCCAGTACCAGCTAAAGAAAAGGAAAAGAAGAAATTCGTCGTTTTACCTTACGTTCACCAACTGTCACATAGGCTTAAGAAGGTGGGCTCACGTCATGGTATTGAAGTAGTTTTCGCGGCCAAGAATAAGGTCGGCAATGTTTGCTCGGCGGTGCGGAAACGCGCCGAAAAAGGCCCGTTGGTAAACAATGCATGCCCCATCAAGCACAAGAATGTGTTCGTCCCATGTGCCATTGGAGTTGTATACAACATACCCTTCGCGTGCGGAAACGTTTATATTGGTCAGACGGGGCGTTGTGTAAATACGAGACTGAGGGAGCACCAAAATTCCTTCAGATGTACAACGCCCGTGACACACTTGGCCATACACTGCAGGGACTGCGGGTGCACGCCAGAATTTTCGAGAACGAAGGTTCTTTTCCGCCACCGGGACCAGCTGACAAGGGAAATATTCGAGGCCCACAGAATTCAAAAGGCAGGGCAAAATTGCGTCAGTCAGCAGTCAATTGCCCTCCATGACAATGAAATATCTTTTTTAGATTATAGTAACCGCTAACGTTGTTAAGATAGTTGCCTCGTACCACACAGAAGTGTTTTCTTCTTTTTTTTCCTTGCCGTGTGAGAGCATGCGCAAAAAAATGTATATGTTTGGTGTTTCTTCATTAAAGTTTTCAGTTGAAAGTCAGCGCTCGTGTTGTGTCCCTCCTTTACTCTGTCTTCGTTTTTTGCGCTGTTTATCTCGACCAACTATGAATCGTTACCAACTTGCCCAGCTTTCAATTCCACAAGTTCCAACTTTTTATGGAGGTGGTAAAATAGGTGTTGTAAAGACGACAGAGAGAGAGTAAAATAAAAAAAAAAACATTCGGCAGATCTCGTGCCTTGTAGAGATCAGTTTCATGTAAAGCAGTCGGAAAGTAATTGTCTATGCTGCATATTTTCTTTGAGTCAAGCGTTACGAGGCGCATTGACGTATTTTTGTAAGTGTAGTAGCTGTGTGCACATCGTGGGCTTACCAGGAACGTCGACTACAGTGGCGTTCGAAGGGTAACCTATGGTGTGACGTTACATCATCACTAAAGTTAAAGCACAAATGCCATTATTATCGAAACGAAGTGCACTTTACGGTGTGATGGTGTGAATACCATACGTAACATTCATTAGCGTGTTGCTCCGGCGTCAAACAACTCTTCAATATAGCTTGCTGAATCATAGGATTACAAATGTAATGTTTATCAGACTGCTATAAAAGCTGAGCCAACACTGGAACCACAATTGAAGTTAACTCGACATGACTCCTGTATCATAGGAGTACGTATGTAATGTCATACCCAGGAATTCGGGACATCGCTTCTAGTTCACCGTTTTTCACACCACGTGGCGTACGGACCTTCAACGTTCAAAATTCGCGCGATGACGCTTGCCGTAATCGCGCGGATTGAGAAAACCACAATACATAAAAAAAGCACGACGACGATATCCGCGACAACCAGCGAGCGCGAACGTCAGTCGCCGAGTGATAACCGCAACGCATGCGACGAGCGGCCGGGTTGGCAGCTCGACTGTGAGTCAGCAGTTCTGTTGCACTGAAAGGGTGCACACGTACAAGTCACTTGGCTGTGCTTGATAACTACGGATGCTACGGACTCTCGAAAGAGCGTGCTGCCCTTCTTCTCATCCGCTGCCTCTTCAATATATTTTGTCCGATGATATCGTTGGCTCCGACGGGTTTCTTAAAGCATGAAAGCGTCCTTTAGCGCTGTTGTTTTTGTAGTGTGAAAAAATTAACTTCCAGAAAATAATGCAAGCTTGGGAGGCGGTGATGACGATCGCGGGTTCCCGAATGTGCGGAATCTTGGCGTCCCTAATTTTTGTTGGCCTCAATTTATAAAATCAATATTTTGCGTTATTATGTGAAGACGCCTGGCCGTGTTATATTCGCTGCCACAGACATTTTTTTTAAAGCTCAATAAGCAGCAGCAGTAAAGGAAGAATACCTTTGCAAGCAGAATATTGTTTGATGATCTTCTTAGAAATAATGGTTTTAATAAAGTCGATTTTGCTTTAACAACGTGCTTTTTTGTTTCTAAATAACATACCTATACGTCGAAAGTGCACATTTACGCATGACATGCTACACAGGCCGCGTTTCTCTCTCTGCTAAGTGTTGGTGAAAGAGTAATGAGACAGATTACATTCCTATAATGTATCGAGAAACCCGCCTTCTGGTTTGACTGCCTATGCTGGTCTGCAGAATTGTAGGACGTCGCGGATTGAAACCCCGCTCTGGCGGCCAGCTTTATTCGGGACAGAATAGCGGGTTTCTATTTTTACATGGTAAAGTTCGCTAAAAGGCCCCTCTTCAGGACCCGTTTAATATATTGATTACGAGCTGAAATATTTCATTTATTTGAGCAAGGGACGTGGAAAGGTCTCGAAAAGCCGTTTTATTTTTATTCTCTGTGTCGTGTGTTTGTTTACCGTAAGACAACGTATAGCACCTCACCGGGCGATGTTTGGGGCAAGCACAGCAACCTTTCACGAATGTCTTTTATTTTTTCTGTCAATAAGTTCGCCGTTCACTATTGCAAGAGTAGGAAGGCATTGAACTGCCCTGTTACCGTGCCACCAGAAGGTAAACATTGTTGTCAACGCAGGCATTGTCCGCCGCGGTGGAGCAGTGATTACTGTGCTCGGCCGCTGACCCGAAGGTCGCGGCTTCGATCCCGGCCGCGGCCGTCGCATTTCTATGGAGGCGAAATGCTAGAGGCCCGTGTATTGTGCCATATCAGTGCACTGAAAGAACACCAGATGGTCGAAATTTCCGGAGCCCTTCACTTCGGCGTCTCTCATAATCATATCGGGGTTTCGGGACGTAAAACCCCAGATGTTATTATTAACGCTGGCCTTACCTTTGCCAAGGCGATGCAGGGAAATAACTCTGCAAGCGGAGTTCTTTCCCTGCCTTCCCTTACGTATCGTAGGCAATGTACCCTGTTTTGCTTACGTGACGAGCCCCACCTTCTTTCTGTTTTTCTTCGCGGCGCCTTTAGAGTGACTGCATTGAGCGTCTCGCAGTGGCAGGTTAACTGAAGTCACGTGCTGTAACAAATGACGCTAAAAGCAGTGTGCTGTAGTGCGCGACTCACACCTGG